>NC_090449.1:194307198-194451585 GCF_031143425.1 Pleurodeles waltl
CCATCCTCTGGTGTCCCTCTGGTGTGGGTGGGGGTGTTCCTGGGGCTTGGCGTGGGCACCTGTGGGCCCAGTTCATGGCATTTAGCCATGGAAATGGATCCACAGGTCCCCTAACGCCTGGTCTGACTCAGGTGTTAAATAATGGCGCTAAGCAAGCTCAACGCCATTATTTTGGTCCACCTCCCACTTGCATAATTTTAGCACATGGGATATATATGGCGCAATGGGGATAGCATCATTTTTGGATGGGAATACTTACCATGCATCTCATTGACTCAAGGTGGGTTCACACATCCAAGAAATTGCGTTAACTCCAATATTTTGATGCTAGACGTGTCTAGCATCAAAATATGAATATGACGTTAAGTTTGCGCTGCACTTGTGTAAAACAAAATGACGCAAATGGAGCGCAAACAAGGTATAACTATGCCCCTTAGATAGTAGGTGGGGAGTAATTGATCTAGACTGAGACAACAAAGGCATCAGGAGTATTCAGAGTGGAGGTGAATGAGCATCAAGTCATAGTGCAGAGTATGGGATTTAAAAACTCTGTTCCACAAATCCATGTTGAGTGGAGATCACCTAAGATGTAGGAACAGGCAGCATGAGAGCCAGGTATGCTCAGGATTAGTTTGATGGGCAGGAAGTGGGGATGGGGCTCATCTATCATTCTCCTGCTTCTTCACAGCCTACTTCTCCATAAGGTGCAGCACAATATTGTCAACTTTACTTGCTGATTGCTTTATTGTGATGAGAGTGTAAACTTATTAAAGTAGCCAAGGAGCAATATCATTTGTAGTTGTAGGTGATTTGTATGACAGGGAACTGTTTCTAAGAAGAAGGTTAATGCGTGGTTACTCAAGAAATATATTTGTTTGCCGTATATTCTTATTACATTCACTTTAATATTATTGCAGATACCACCCCTTATATTTAGTATTTTCTTCAGTTTTCCTAATTTTAAGAACACCAGAAAAGAGGAGGCCCTGAACAGGTAAGCCAGCATCTTCTGCCACTAACAGCATGCTGGAAAGCATTCCATCCAGTGCCATTATGTCATGTATAATTAACTATTTACTTTTCTTACATTCCAGTTAACAATCACACTTACATATAATGCAGTGTGGCCTTCTGTAAAACTGTATTTTCCTTTTTTTGTATTTCTACGTACTTTTCTCAGCTAGTGTCTGTACATCCCTCATTCCTCCTTGTATTTGCTATCTTTATTCCTTTCTGTTTCTGCAGCCTAACTCCTCTTGTTTTCCTTCTTTGTTTTCCCTTTCCCTCCTTTTTTCTTACTGTCGTATCATCAACTTCTCTTTTATCCCATTTACACTTCTTATTTTTAAATTTAAAAAGTATACCTTTCGAAGTGAATATTTGGTTAGCAAAAACATTCTGATTTGTTAAGTATTTTTTACTTGTGAAAACATGGCAGTTGATAGTCAAACTACTAAATAAGTGGCTTGATTTCTAGAACCTGCTGCAGCAGATACAGAGGAGGGGGGCCATGATAAGGAATATTGAAGGGGGCATGAGGAGGTGGAGGTGGAGCAAGTGGCAGCTGGAATAATCTGTAAATCAGGGTCCTACTCCATTCTGTGTAAGAACAACTGCATGTGTTGAGGTATTTCTTTACTTTCTGGCCCCTTCCTAATCCTCAATCGTTTTTAATGTATTCACCCTCCTACATTTCTCTTTCTGCCCCTTGGCTACTTAAATTAGAGAAAGAAGAACAGCTGTTAATGTTGCCCTTGCCCACAGCCCACGGTCCACCCAAACCAAAACTACAACTGGTCATCCCATTTGATTCCCAAAACGTGCCCAAATTCTCCTTAAACTCATTTCTATGTTTAATTTTCATATACCATCTCTTACACTGTGCTGTTCATGATTTGTGGCACTTAGCACTATGTTCTTAGCAAAAGATGCATCCTCTGCCCATTTGAATGCAAGGGTGTATTTTGCGCTAGGAAAATAGCACTAAGTGCTAGGTTACACTCCTCGCTTAATTTTGCTGTAATTCTGGTGCTATAAAAATGATTTCTAAGGTTGGTGTACATGGATGAAAGCATAGTTTACCCTTCATCATTTGATCAACACTGTATAATCACTGTGACGTTGCAACGAACCTGACAGTTTAGCTTAAAAATGAGGCCACATGTACATTACTCATTTCCATACCGCGACCTCTATTGTGTATTCCACCCCAGGAGTCTGTAATTCAGGGGCAAGGTCTGCATATGGTAACTTGGCAACGTCGTGCAACAGATTCCAGGGTCCAATAACCTTGCACACAACTTCCAGAAAGAACAGTAGCACCTCTCAACCTATATGGTCAATACATGTGAAGCGCCATATGAGGATATCAAGGCCCGTATTTATACTCCGTTTGCGCCGAATTTGCGTCGTTTTTTTCGACGCAAATTCGACGCTAAACTAACGCCAACTAACGCCATATTTATACTATGGCGTTAGAGGCGTCTAGCGCCAAAGTTCCCGGAATGTGCGTCATTTTTTAGCGTGAACCCCTTCCTTGCGTTAATGATATGCAAGGGAGGCGTTCCCGTCTTAAAAAATGACTCCCAGGCCTTTACGTGGTATTTATACTCCCGGGCAAAAGAGACGCCCGGGAGTGGGCGTGGCTAAAAACGGCGCATTTGCGCCGCTTTTTAACGCCTGGGTCAGGCATGGCGTTAAGGGACAAGTGGGCTCAAAATGAGCCCAGAGTGCCCTCCCCTGCCCCCAGGGACCCCCCCTGCCACCTTTGCCCACCCCAGGAGGACACCCAAGGCTGGAGGGACCCACCCCAGGGACATTCAGGTAAGTTCAGGTAAGTATTTTTTTTTTTTTTTTAATAATTTTTTTTGGCATAGGGGGGCCTGATTTGTGCCCCCCTACATGCCACTATGCCCAATGACCATGCCCAGGGGACAGAAGTCCCCTGGGCATGGCCATTGGGCAAGGGGGCATGACTCCTATCTTTACAATGATAGGAGTCATGTTGATGGGGGATGGGCGTCGTTAAAAAATGGCGCAAGTCGGGTTAAGACGATTTTTTTGCCTCAACCTGACTTGCCCGATTTTAAGACGCCCTAACGTCATTTTTGCCCAACGCCGGCGCTGCCTGGTCTACGTGGTTTTTTTCCACGCACACCAGGCAGCGCCGGTCTGCTTGCGCCGGCTAACGCCATTCCATAAATACGGCGCCCGCATGGCGCTTCAGAATGGCGTTAGACGGCGCAAAATTTTTTGACGCTAAACTGCGTTAGCGCAGTTTAGCGTCAAAAAGTATAAATATGGGCCCAAAAGTGCACAAAAAATGGCTTGCAGACACGTGTGCGATCTTGTAACTCTCTTAAGGCTGTGTGTTTGGACATGAGAAGAGGTTCCAGGGACAGGGAATGAAGGCATAAATGGCATCATGTAAAACATAAATGTGGCATTTTTTAAGGTGTGGTAACTTACAGGACGTAGTAAGCATTCTATGCATGCATACATTCAATGGTAGTGTTGTGGGTGTTCAGTATGATGTGGTTAGCTAATGAATGACCATGTTTATGATGCATTCTCTGCATATGCATGCCTTTCCAGTGTGATCTGGTGAAACATAATTAATACTTAAATGTCAATAAAATCCTCAGCAACCAACAGACAAGCAAAAGTTGACTGTCTGAAAATATAGCAGTTGAGGGTAATCCCAGAGAAGACAGCTTTACAACTGTGAAGCAGACCATCGGAGTGAAGGCAGACCACACGTTAATATGATGTTATTGCTAGCGCAGGTGTTTTAATAAAAAATTATTAATGAGTGTTCTATGTACTATGAATAATGGATTTGCATAGAAAAAGTAATAACGTTGAAAAATAATGCGCGCATTTGAAAATGTGATCACGATGAGTGGCTGCCAATGTTCACAAAGTATACTTCTTAACAGTTTATTAATATGAAATGTTGAATATATGTTGGATTCATGTATTAATATGTCATATTAAGGGTTATGCATTATGCATTAGCATTATTAATTGTAGGCCCTAACTTAGCGGAGGTCTTGGCCTAGTTGCCCGGCCTCATGTCAAGCTGCATTTCTTGCACGTTTATTAAATGGCTGTTCTAGAGAGTGATTTTCCATTGTATTGTGTAAATGTTCTTGTAGCTAAAAGTCTTTCTCATGAGAACCGATTGCTAGAAGATGCTGTTCTTGCTAAATGTAACATTATGAGTGTAATACGTGTGAGACTGACTTTCTCAGGAGGAGAACAAGAAAGACACTGACTGGAGTATAAGCTGCAACAATATTGTTACCTGATGAGCCGGATGATGAGAACATTTCAAGAGAAGCCAATCAGCGACATGTGAACGGAGTAGTGGTAGACATCATAGATTTGAAGTTTTAGTTGTATTGGACAATGTATGAACATACGAGCCCTTGACCAATAGGGACTTGGGAAACAGTTTTAGGGAATTTAACTTAATAGGACTGCACTAAGAAAAAGCCAGCATTTGGGCATTGCACATTTTGCTATTTTACCAAGCCATCCTCTCTATTCTTCTTGAGAGTTTACCTCTATTCTTACATATTGCTGAAAGACTTTGCATTTTCTGAACTTTGTTGCTGAATCCTGATGTTTTGCTGAATGAACTATGTTCTGCTGATGAACACTCACTTAGATTGCCGATCCAATTGAGGAGAGGTATTCTTGGACCTATGTGTTTGTTATGCCTATCTGCTCTTTCTTTCTAGGTACCAACTACAGTGTTTTGACAGAGCCATAGTTAGATATATTCAAAATTTGTGTTTACTAAATTGTTTTCCATGAAGCCCAACATGCCAATGCTAATCTGGTGTTAGTTAAGGATTCTTACTCCGCTAATAGGGAATAACGGCTGATGCTTTTCTTTGTTGAATCTAAATGTATGTTGTATCATTTGTGCAATTGCTATTGTTATTAATTTGTACTGTAATCTTAGAATGTGTAATAGTTCAAGGTTTGATAAAGATTGCATTTCTTCCGTCGCTTTGGACAGCCATTGTTGTTTCTGTATTATTATCGTTTGATTTTGAGATTCATTTACGTGACCTTAGCATTGTTAAAATAGGGAAATAAATATTCTAACTTTTACTAAAGGTGTTGTTATTCATGACTGAAAAGTCATGGTGTATGTCAATTTCTGACTGTTGTTGATCATTAATGTCATTGATTATTGATGTTACTGATTGATTATTTGATTGTTGATCTGCATGGACTTGAGTTATGGTGTGATCATCTTAATTGTGAGTCAAAAGGTTCATCAACCTAATTGCGTCCCCTTGTAAGTTTCCTTTTTAAGATCAGGCACGCTAACAGAGACGGTAGCAGAGACCAATGGTATGTCCCCTTAAGAGCCCATCATAGAAACCCGGAACAAAGTAACAGGTACTAACAGAGATGATAGCAGAGGCTGATGATTTGTCTCCTTAAGAGCCCATCATACATGTCTGGAATAAGATAACAGGTATTAAAGAGATGGTAGTAGGATTGATGGTCCCAGAGGTAGCAGCAGGAAGACATAAAGATCAACGGAGATGGTATTAGCTTGATTATTTGGTCTTTTGAGAGTTCAGTATTACTGAGACTTGGATTTATTTTTATGATACAAATTGCAGAGATATCAGGGGAACATTTTTTTTAAGTCCAGAAACGATTTTCCCAGAATCTTGGAGCCGACTAATGGTTGTTTTAGGATGTTCTCAGTGTTCTAGTGATAGAGTGAATGGAGTAGGTTTTGCACTTGCACAGCTTTTGCAAATCGCAGGTGAATTGTGAGGTTTGTGAAGGTTTAGGGAGTTTGCGTACTACAAATGAGGTTGTAGAAGGAGTGTGCATACTCTGCAGTGTGAGAGTGGGGAGGTTGTCGAACTTCACATGTGTGTGGCACTTTGTGGTCAAATATTGTCCACGTGGTTGTTGATGTACAGATCCTGCATGGGCTAAGACTCCAGAGTATATTGAAAAGTGTATGAGACACTTGGTTTCATGTTGTAATTTATGTGGTTTAGTAGGTCGGTCGGGCATGGTCGACAATTCAGAATGTGAGTCAAAGTGAGTGAAAGGATTTTCGACTGAGACCTTACGAGTCCTATGTGCACCACGACAGACCCACTGATCAGTTGAGAGTTAAATTTGAGGGTCGAATTTTGCTTGTGAATCAGGGAAACTGAGAAAGAAGGAGCGGCTACAAGAGCGAGAGCCGTCAGTGACAAAATCCGTAAAGTTTCTGAAGCGACTGTGTTACCTTTCATGTAGTAAACCAGCAGATTTGTTTTTTGATTTCGGTCTAGTGGTCGTAATTTTACATTCGTTTTGTGTGAATTGGAGTTTGGGAGGACAAGTCACAAGACTTTGTCAGCCGCAGTACGTGTGAGTGTGACATCATTGGACACACGCTGGGATAGGTTGGCTAGTGAAAAGGGTCGCGCACGGATTGGCAGCTGTCTGAGAGAGGCAATTGGATTAGAAAGTGGGTGATGAGAATTCTGGGATTGAAAGTCACTTCCTGATTTTATTTTGAATAACAGGGTCGAAAAGATGAAATTGTTCAAAGCTTTAAAGGGTGCTTTAAAGGGAGAGACATACATTACAATGAGTATAGGTGAAGCTGCATTGCCAGAAGGTACGCCAGCTTACATTCTAATGGAAGAGAAGGGTGTTGCACCATGTCTTTGGCTAAAGCAATGGTGCAAAGTGACAGAGAAAGATGGGAACTTAGCATTTCCTACAAATGCAACATTCAATTTGAGGGTTCTAGAGCATTTAAGGATGATGCTATATGAATCGAAGCTCCTTCCGCGACCAGCACAGTTTGAGGAATTAGCGATTTGGGAGCTAGTAGCCAGACAGCAACAGCAACAGAAGTTCAAGAGGAGAATGAGAAAGGCAGAAAAGATATTAACAGAGGCTAGGTGGGACAGTGCTCAGAGAGTTTGGAGAACACAGACTTTGCACAGAATTAAGTTGTTTCTAGTGATTACGCAGGACAATGAAAAGGAAGGAAGGAAAGTGCAGGAAAGTACCATCTTGCCTGGCATGTTACCCCCATATTTCACTGTATATATGTTGTTTTAGTTGTATGTGTCACTGGGACCCTGCCAGCCAGGGCCCCAGTGCTCATAAGTGTGCCCTGTATGTGTTACCTGTGTTATGACTAACTGTCTCACTGAGGCTCTGCTAATCAGAACCTCAGTGGTTATGCTCTCTCATCTCTTTCAAATTGTCACTAACAGGCTAGTGACCAATTTTACCAATTTACATTGGCATACTGGAACACCCTTATAATTCCCTAGTATATGGTACTGAGGTACCAGGGGTATTGGGGTTCCAGGAGATCCCTATGGGCTGCAGCATTTCTTTTGCCACCCATAGGGAGCTCTGACAATTCTTACACAGGCCTGCCACTTTAGCCTGAGTGAAATAACGTCCACGTTATTTCACAGCCATTTTACACTGCACTTAAGTAACTTATAAGTCACCTATATGTCTAACATTTACCTCGTAAAGGTTGGGTGCTAAGTTACTTAGGGGGTGATTCTGACCGCCGGGCCAGGGTCGGCGGGAGCACCGCCAACAGGCTGGCGGTGCCCCGCAGGGCATTCTGACTGCGGCGGTTTGGCCGCGGTCAGAACAGGTAAACCGGCGGTCTCCCACCGGTTTTCCTCTGCCCTATGGAATCCTCCATGGCGGCACAGAAAGCGCCGCCATGGGGATTCTGACACCCCATACCGCCATCCTGTTCCTGGCGGTTCGCCCGCCAGGAACAGGATGGCGGTATGGGGTGTCGTGGGGCCCCTGGGGCCCCTGCAGTGCCCATGCCAATGGCATGGGCACTGCAGGGGCCCCCGTAAGAGGGCCCCACAAAGAATTTCAGTGTCTGCCTAGCAGACACTGAAATTCGCGACGGGTGCAACTGCACCCGTCGCACCTTCCCACTCCGCCGGCTCCATTCGGAGCCGGCTTCCTCGTGGGAAGGGGTTTCCCGCTGGGCTGGCGGGCGGCCTTCTGGCGGACGCCCGCCAGCCCAGCGGGAAACACAGAATCACTGCAGCGGTCTTTAGACCGCGGAGCGGTGTTCTGTCGGGGGAACTCTGGCGGACGGCCTCCGCCGCCCGCCAGAGTTAGAATGACCCCCTTAGTGTGTGGGCACCCTGGCACTAGCCAAGGTGCCCCCACATTGTTCAGGGCCAATCCCCCGGACATTGTGAGTGCGGGGACACCATTACATGAGTGCACTACATATAGGTCACTATCTATGTGTAGCTTCACAATGGTAACTCCGAATATGGCCATGTAACATGTCTATGATCATGGAATTGCCCCCTCTATGCCATCCTGGCATTGTTGGCACAATCCCATGATCCCACGGGTCTGTAGCACAGACCCAGGTACTGCCAAACTACCTTTTCAGGGGTTTCACTGCAGCTGCTGCTGCTGCCAACCCCTCAGACAGGTTTCTGCCCTCCTGGGGTCCAGCCAGGCTTGGCCCAGGAAGGCAGAACAAAGGACTTCCTCAGAGAGAGGGTGTTACACCCTCTCCCTTTGGAAAATGGTGTGAAGGCAGGGGAGGAGTAGCCTCCCCCAGCCTCTGGAAATGCTTTCATGGGCACACATGGTGCCCATTTCTGCATAAGCCAGTCTACACCGGTTCAGGGACCCCTCAGCCCTGCTCTGGCGCGAAACTGGACAAAGGAAAGGGGAGTGACCACTCCCCTGACCTGCACCTCCCCTGGGAGGTGCCCAGAGCTCCTCCATTGTGCTCCAGACCTCTGCCATCTTGGAAACAGAGGTGCTGCTGGCACACTGGACTGCTCTGAGTGGCCAGGGCCAGCAGGTGACGTCAGAGACTCCTTCTGATAGGCTCCTTCAGGTGTTGCTAGCCTATCTTCTCTCCTAAGTAGCCAAACCCTCTTTTCTGGCTATTTAGGGTCTCTGCTTTGGGGATTTCCTTAGATAACGAATGCAAGAGCTCATCAGAGTTCCTCTGCATCTCTCTCTTCACCTTCTGCCAAGGAATCGACTGCTGACCGTGCTGGAAGCCTGCAAAACTGCAACAAAGTAACGAAGACGACTACTGCAACTCTGTAACGCTGATCCTGCCGCCTTCTCGACTGCTTTCCTGGTGGTGCATGCTGTGGGGGCAGTCTGCCTCCTCTCTGCACTAGAAGCCTCGAAGAAATCTCCCGTGGGTCGACAGAATCGTCCCCCTGCAACCGCAGGCACCAAAGAACTGCATCACCGGTCCCCTGGGTCTCCTCTCAGCACGATGAGGGAGGTCCCTTGAATCCAGCAACTCTGTCCAAGTGACTCCCACAGTCCAGTGACTTTTCAGTCCAAGTTTGGTGGAGGTAAGTCCTTGCCTCCCCACGCCAGACTGCATTGCTGGGAACCACGTCTTTTGCAGCTACTCCGGCTCCTGTGCACTTTTCCAGGAGTTCCTTTGTGCACAGCCAAGCCTGGGTGCATTGCACGACCTCCTGAGTTGTCCTCCGGCGGCGTGGGACTCTCTTGTGCAACTTCGGGTGAGCACCGTTTCACTCTACTTTGTAGTGCCTGTTCCGGCACTTCTGCGGGTGCTGCCTGCTTCTGAGAGGGCTCTTTGTCTTGCTGGACGCCCCCTCTGTCCCCTCACGCAATTGGTGACATCCTGGTCCCTCCTGGGCCACAGCAGCATCCAAAAACCCTAAACAGTGAGCTTGCAGCTAGAAAGGCTTGTTTGTGGTCTTTCGGCAGGAAAATACTTCTGCACAACACTTCACGATGTGGGACATCCATCCTCCAAAGGGGAAGTTTCTAGCCCTTGTCGTTCCTGCAGAATCCTCAGCTCCTACTGCCTAGTAGCAGCTTCTTTGCACCCACAGCTGGCATTTCCTGGGCATCTTCCCACTCCCGACTTGGTCGTGACTTTTGGACTTGTTCCCCTTGTTCCACAGGTACCCTCGTCTGGAAATCCATTGTTGTTGCATTGCTGGTTTTGGTCTTTCCTACAGAATTCCCCTATCACGACTTCTGTGCTCTTTGGGGAATTTTAGTGCACTTTGCACACACTTTTCAGGGTCTTGGGGTGGGCTATTTTTCTAACCCTCACTGTTTTCTTACAGTCCCAGCGACCCTATACAAGGTCACATAGGTTTGGGGTCCATTCGTGGTTCGCATTCCACTTTTGGAGTATATGGTTTGTGTTGCCCCTATCCCTATGTGTCCCCATTGCATCCTATTGTAACTATACATTGTTTGCACTGTTTTCTAATACTATACTGCATATTTTTGGTATTGTGTACATATATCTTGTGTATATTTGCTATCCTCATACTGAGGGTACTCACTGAGATACTTTTGGCATATTGTCATAAAAATAAAGTACCTTTATTTTTAGTATATCTGTGTATTGTGTTTTCTTATGATATTGTGCATATGACACTAGTGGTACTGTAGGAGCTTCACTCGTCTCCTAGTTCAGCCTAAGCTGCTCTGCTAAGCTACCAATATCTATCAGCCTAAGCTGCTAGACACCCTATACACTAATAAGGGATACCTGGGCCTGGTGCAAGGTGTAAGTACCCCTTGGTACTCACTACAAGCCAGTCCAGCCTCCTACATTGGTGGCAGCGGTGGGATAAGTACTTTGTAACTACTTACCACTTTTGTCATTGTACTTTTCATAAGAGAAAAATATACAAAACAAGTTCAGTGTATGTACACCTAACCAAAAAGTTTTGCATTTCTTTTTTCACTTCTTTTCTAAAGTGCCGAAAAGTACCTCTAAACTTTCTAAAAAGCTCTTAAAACGTTTAAAAAGTTTTTTCTCTGTCTTTACAAAAGTTCTGAAAAACTTTTTCTTCCTTTTTCTATCACTTAAACACTTTCTAAAATGTCTGGCACAGGCCAAACTGTGGATCTGTCCAAACAAGCTTATGATCACCTTAGCTGGAAAGGAGCAAGGAGTCTCTGCATAGAAAGAGGTTTAAGTGTAAGGAAGAATCCCTCTAGAGAACTGTTGGTTAACATGCTTGTTGAACAAGATAAAGCCAGAGGTGGCACCTCTGGTGAAAAATTAGCTGATGGTTCCCACTCTGATTCTGGGGCACCCCTAGCAAAAGATGTGGGAGGGAAGATTTCCAGCCTGCCCCCTAGCACGCCACCTAGCATAGCTGGTACTGATGTAGAGTCACATCATACTGATAGTGTTGTCTCACATCACAGTAAGAGTATCCCTTCTCATCATAGTAGAAGTGCTGTTTCTGTTAGCCAAGCTGTTAGGGTGCCATATGTTAGGAACAGGTCTCCTTCTGTTCATTCTCACCATACTTTTGTTTCAAGGAATGACCCACCCTGATGACAGAGTGTTAGAAAGGGAGCTCAATAGATTGAGAGTGGAACAAACCAGACTGAAGCTCAAGAAGCAACAGCTGGATTTGGATAGACAGTCCTTAGAAGTGGAAAGAGAAAGACAGAAATTGGGTTTAGAAACCCATGGTGGCAGCAGCAGTATTCCCCATAGTCATCCTGCAAAAGAGCATGATTCTAGGAATCTGCACAAGATAGTTCCCCCTTATAAGGAGGGGATGACATTAACAAGTGGTTTGCTGCACTTGAGAGGGCCTGTGTTGTACAGGATGTCCCTCAAAGGCAGTGGGCTGCTATCCTATGGCTATCATTTAGTGGAAAGGGTAGGGATAGGCTCCTTACTGTAAAAGAAAGACTTGGTACTACATTGAAAATCCTAAATTGTTGAGGTGGTCTATATCTCTACAGGGAATGGACTATACAGTGGAACATAGACCTGGGAGTACCCACTCCAATGCAGATGGACTCTCCAGATATTTCCACTTAGACAATGAAGCCTCATCAGGTCATGGCTAGTCTTATTGTCCTTCGTTTGGGGGGGGTTGTGTAGGAAAGTACCATCTTGCCTGGCATGTTACCCCCATATTTCACTGTATATATGTTGTTTTAGTTGTATGTGTCACTGGGACCCTGCCAGCCAGGGCCTCACTGAGGCTCTGCTAATCAGAACCTCAGTGGTTATGCTCTCTCATCTCTTTCAAATTGTCACTAACAGGCTAGTGACCAATTTTACCAATTTACATTGGCATACTGGAACACCCTTATAATTCCCTAGTATATGGTACTGAGGTACCCAGGGTATTGGGGTTCCAGGAGATCCCTATGGGCTGCAGCATTTCTTTTGCCACCCATAGGGAGCTCTGACAATTCTTACACAGGCCTGCCACTGCAGCCTGAGTGAAATAACGTCCACGTTATTTCACAGCCATTTTACACTGCACTTAAGTAACTTATAAGTCACCTATATGTCTAACCTTTACCTGGTAAAGGTTGGGTGCTAAGTTACTTAGTGTGTGGGCACCCTGGCACTAGCCAAGGTGCCCCCACATTGTTCAGGGCCAATTCCCCGGACTTTGTGAGTGCGGGGACACCATTACACGCGTGCACTACACATAGGTCACTATCTATGTGTAGCTTCACAATGGTAACTCCGAATATGGCCATGTAACATGTCTATGATCATGGAATTGCCCCCTCTATGCCATCCTGGCATTGTTGGCACAATCCCATGATCCCACGGGTCTGTAGCACAGACCCGGGTACTGCCAAACTGCCTTTTCCGGGGTTTCACTGCAGCTGCTGCTGCTGCCAACCCCTCAGACAGGTTTCTGCCCTCCTGGGGTCTAGCCAGGCTTGGCCCAGGAAGGCAGAACAAAGGACTTCCTCAGAGAGAGGGTGTTACACCCTCTCCCTTTGGAAAATGGTGTGAAGGCAGGGGAGGAGTAGCCTCCTCCAGCCTCAGGAAATGCTTTCATGGGCACACATGGTGCCCATTTCTGCATAAGCCAGTCTACACCGGTTCAGGGACCCCTCAGCCCTGCTCTGGCGCGAAACTGGACAAAGGAAAGGGGAGTGACCACTCCCCTGACCTGCACCTCCCCTGGGAGGTGCCCAGAGCTCCTCCATTGTGCTCCAGACCTCTGCCATCTTGGAAACAGAGGTGCTGCTGGCACACTGGACTGCTCTGAGTGGCCAGGGCCAGCAGGTGACGTCAGAGACTCCTTCTGATAGGCTCCTTCAGGTGTTGCTAGCCTATCTTCTCTCCTAAGTAGCCAAACCCTCTTTTCTGGCTATTTAGGGTCTCTGCTTTGGGGATTTCCTTAGATAACGAATGCAAGAGCTCATCAGAGTTCCTCTGCATCTCTCTCTTCACCTTCTGCCAAGGAATCGACTGCTGACCGCGCTGGAAGCCTGCAAAACTGCAACAAAGTAGCGAAGACGACTACTGCAACTCTGAAACGCTGATCCTGCCGCCTTCTCGACTGCTTTCCTGGTGGTGCATGCTGTGGGGGTAGTCTGCCTCCTCTCTGCACAAGAAGCTCTGAAGAAATCTCCCGTGGGTCGACGGAATCGTCCCACTGCAACCGCAGGCACCAAAGAACTGCATCACCGGTCCCCTGGGTCTCCTCTCAGCACGATGAGGGAGGTCCCTTGAATCCAGCAACTCTGTCCAAGTGACTCCCACAGTCCAGTGACTTTTCAGTCCAAGTTTGGTGGAGGTAAGTCCTTGCCTCCCCACGCCAGACTGCATTGCTGGGAACCACGTCTTTTGCAGCTACTCCGGCTCCTGTGCACTTTTCCAGGAGTTCCTTTGTGCACAGCCAAGCCTGGGTGCATTGCACGACCTCCTGAGTTGTCCTCCGGCGGCGTGGGACTCTCTTGTGCAACTTCGGGTGAGCACCGTTTCACTCTACTTTGTAGTGCCTGTTCCGGCACTTCTGCGGGTGCTGCCTGCTTCTGAGAGGGCTCTTTGTCTTGCTGGACGCCCCCTCTGTCCCCTCACGCAATTGGTGACATCCTGGTCCCTCCTGGGCCACAGCAGCATCCAAAAACCCTAAACAGTGAGCTTGCAGCTAGAAAGGCTTGTTTGTGGTCTTTCGGCAGGAAAATACTTCTGCACAACACTTCACGATGTGGGACATCCATCCTCCAAAGGGGAAGTTTCTAGCCCTTGTCGTTCCTGCAGAATCCTCAGCTCCTACTGCCTAGTAGCAGCTTCTTTGCACCCACAGCTGGCATTTCCTGGGCATCTGCCCACTCCCGACTTGGTCGTGACTTTTGGACTTGTTCCCCTTGTTCCACAGGTACCCTCGTCTGGAAATCCATTGTTGTTGCATTGCTGGTTTTGGTCTTTCCTACAGAATTCCCCTATCACGACTTCTGTGCTCTTTGGGGAATTTTAGTGCACTTTGCACACACTTTTCAGGGTCTTGGGGTGGGCTATTTTTCTAACCCTCACTGTTTTCTTACAGTCCCAGCGACCCTATACAAGGTCACATAGGTTTGGGGTCCATTCGTGGTTCGCATTCCACTTTTGGAGTATATGGTTTGTGTTGCCCCTATCCCTATGTGTCCCCATTGCATCCTATTGTAACTATACATTGTTTGCACTGTTTTCTAATACTATACTGCATATTTTTGGTATTGTGTACATATATCTTGTGTATATTTGCTATCCTCATACTGAGGGTACTCACTGAGATACTTTTGGCATATTGTCATAAAAATAAAGTACCTTTATTTTTAGTATATCTGTGTATTGTGTTTTCTTATGATATTGTGCATATGACACTAGTGGTACTGTAGGAGCTTCACTCGTCTCCTAGTTCAGCCTAAGCTGCTCTGCTAAGCTACCAATATCTATCAGCCTAAGCTGCTAGACACCCTATACACTAATAAGGGATACCTGGGCCTGGTGCAAGGTGTAAGTACCCCTTGGTACTCACTACAAGCCAGTCCAGCCTCCTACATTGGTGGCAGCGGTGGGATAAGTACTTTGTAACTACTTACCACTTTTGTCATTGTACTTTTCATAAGAGAAAAATATACAAAACAAGTTCAGTGTATGTACACCTAACCAAAAAGTTTTGCATTTCTTTTTTCACTTCTTTTCTAAAGTGCCGAAAAGTACCTCTAAACTTTCTAAAAAGCTCTTAAAACGTTTAAAAAGTTTTTTCTCTGTCTTTACAAAAGTTCTGAAAAACTTTTTCTTCCTTTTTCTATCACTTAAACACTTTCTAAAATGTCTGGCACAGGCCAAACTGTGGATCTGTCCAAACAAGCTTATGATCACCTTAGCTGGAAAGGAGCAAGGAGTCTCTGCATAGAAAGAGGTTTAAGTGTAAGGAAGAATCCCTCTAGAGAACTGTTGGTTAACATGCTTGTTGAACAAGATAAAGCCAGAGGTGGCACCTCTGGTGAAAAATTAGCTGATGGTTCCCACTCTGATTCTGGGGCACCCCTAGCAAAAGATGTGGGAGGGAAGATTTCCAGCCTGCCCCCTAGCACGCCACCTAGCATAGCTGGTACTGATGTAGAGTCACATCATACTGATAGTGTTGTCTCACATCACAGTAAGAGTATCCCTTCTCATCATAGTAGAAGTGCTGTTTCTGTTAGCCAAGCTGTTAGGGTGCCATATGTTAGGAACAGGTCTCCTTCTGTTCATTCTCACCATACTTTTGTTTCAAGGAATGACCCACCCTGATGACAGAGTGTTAGAAAGGGAGCTCAATAGATTGAGAGTGGAACAAACCAGACTGAAGCTCAAGAAGCAACAGCTGGATTTGGATAGACAGTCCTTAGAAGTGGAAAGAGAAAGACAGAAATTGGGTTTAGAAACCCATGGTGGCAGCAGCAGTATTCCCCATAGTCATCCTGCAAAAGAGCATGATTCTAGGAATCTGCACAAGATAGTTCCCCCTTATAAGGAGGGGATGACATTAACAAGTGGTTTGCTGCACTTGAGAGGGCCTGTGTTGTACAGGATGTCCCTCAAAGGCAGTGGGCTGCTATCCTATGGCTATCATTTAGTGGAAAGGGTAGGGATAGGCTCCTTACTGTAAAAGAAAGACTTGGTACTACATTGAAAATCCTAAATTGTTGAGGTGGTCTATATCTCTACAGGGAATGGACTATACAGTGGAACATAGACCTGGGAGTACCCACTCCAATGCAGATGGACTCTCCAGATATTTCCACTTAGACAATGAAGCCTCATCAGGTCATGGCTAGTCTTATTGTCCTTCGTTTGGGGGGGGTTGTGTAGGAAAGTACCATCTTGCCTGGCATGTTACCCCCATATTTCACTGTATATATGTTGTTTTAGTTGTATGTGTCACTGGGACCCTGCCAGCCAGGGCCCCAGTGCTCATAAGTGTGCCCTGTATGTGTTACCTGTGTTATGACTAACTGTCTCACTGAGGCTCTGCTAATCAGAACCTCAGTGGTTATGCTCTCTCATCTCTTTCAAATTGTCACTAACAGGCTAGTGACCAATTTTACCAATTTACATTGGCATACTGGAACACCCTTATAATTCCCTAGTATATGGTACTGAGGTACCCAGGGTATTGGGGTTCCAGGAGATCCCTATGGGCTGCAGCATTTCTTTTGCCATCCATAGGGAGCTCTGACAATTCTTACACAGGCCTGCCACTGCAGCCTGAGTGAAATAACGTCCACGTTATTTCACAGCCATTTTACACTGCACTTAAGTAACTTATAAGTCACCTATATGTCTAACCTTTACCTGGTAAAGGTTGGGTGCTAAGTTACTTAGTGTGTGGGCACCCTGGCACTAGCCAAGGTGCCCCCACATTGTTCAGGGCCAATTCCCCGGACTTTGTGAGTGCGGGGACACCATTACACGCGTGCACTACACATAGGTCACTACCTATGTGTAGCTTCACAATGGTAACTCCGAATATGGCCATGTAACATGTCTATGATCATGGAATTGCCCCCTCTATGCCATCCTGGCATTGTTGGCACAATCCCATGATCCCACGGGTCTGTAGCACAGACCCGGGTACTGCCAAACTGCCTTTTCCGGGGTTTCACTGCAGCTGCTGCTGCTGCCAACCCCTCAGACAGGTTTCTGCCCTCCTGGGGTCTAGCCAGGCTTGGCCCAGGAAGGCAGAACAAAGGACTTCCTCAGAGAGAGGGTGTTACACCCTCTCCCTTTGGAAAATGGTGTGAAGGCAGGGGAGGAGTAGCCTCCTCCAGCCTCAGGAAATGCTTTCATGGGCACACATGGTGCCCATTTCTGCATAAGCCAGTCTACACCGGTTCAGGGACCCCTCAGCCCTGCTCTGGCGCGAAACTGGACAAAGGAAAGGGGAGTGACCACTCCCCTGACCTGCACCTCCCCTGGGAGGTGCCCAGAGCTCCTCCAGTGTGCTCCAGACCTCTGCCATCTTGGAAACAGAGGTGCTGCTGGCACACTGGACTGCTCTGAGTGGCCAGGGCCAGCAGGTGACGTCAGAGACTCCCTCTGATAGGCTCCTTCAGGTGTTGCTAGCCTATCTTCTCTCCTAAGTAGCCAAACCCTCTTTTCTGGCTATTTAGGGTCTCTGCTTTGGGGATTTCCTTAGATAACGAATGCAAGAGCTCATCAGAGTTCCTCTGCATCTCTCTCTTCACCTTCTGCCAAGGAATCGACTGCTGACCGCGCTGGAAGCCTGCAAAACTGCAACAAAGTAGCGAAGACGACTACTGCAACTCTGTAACGCTGATCCTGCCGCCTTCTCGACTGCTTTCCTGGTGGTGCATGCTGTGGGGGTAGTCTGCCTCCTCTCTGCACAAGAAGCTCTGAAGAAATCTCCCGTGGGTCGACGGAATCGTCCCACTGCAACCGCAGGCACCAAAGAACTGCATCACCGGTCCCCTGGGTCTCCTCTCAGCATGACGAGCGAGGTCCCTTGAATCCATCAACTCTGTCCAAGTGACTCCCACAGTCCAGTGACTCTTCAGTCCAAGTTTGGTGGAGGTAAGTCCTTGCCTCCCCACTCCAGACTGCATTGCTGGGATCCACGTCTTTTGCAGCTACTCCGGCTCCTGTGCACTTTTCCAAGATTTCCTTTGTGCACAGCCAAGCCTGGGTCCACGGCACTCTAACCTGCATTGCACGACCTCCTGAGTTGTCCTCCGGCGGCGTGGGACTTTCTTGTGCAACTTCAGATGAGCACCATTTCACTCCAATTTGTAGTGCCTGTTCCGGCACTTCTGCGGGTGCTGCCTGCTTTTGAGAGGGCCTCTTGTCTTGCTGGACACCCCCTCTGTCCCCTCTCGCAATTGGCGACATCCTGGTCCCTCCTGGGCCACAGCAGCATCCAAAAACCATAAACCACAAGCTTGCAGCTAGAAAGGCTTGTTTGTGGTCTTTCGGCGGGAAACCACTTCTGCACGACTCTTCACAATGTGGGACATCTATCCTCCAAAGGGGAAGTTTCTAGCCCTTGTCGTTCCTGCAGAATCCTCAGCTCCTACTGCCTAGTAGCAGCTTCTTTGCACCCACAGCTGGCATTTCCTGGGCATCTGCCCACTCCCGACTTGGTCGTGACTTTTGGACTTGGTCCCCTTGTTCCACAGGTACCCTCATCTGGAAATCCATCGTTGTTGCATTGCTGGTTTTGGTCTTTCCTGCAGAATTCCCCTATCACGAATTCTGTGCTCTTTGGGGAACTTTAGTGCACTTTGCACACACTTTTCAGGGTCTTGGGGTGGGCTATTTTTCTAACCCTCACTGTTTTCTTACAGTCCCAGCGACCCTCTACAAGGTCACATAGGTTTGGGGTCCATTCGTGGTTCGCATTCCACTTTTGGAGTTTATGGTTTGTGGTGCCCATATCCCTATGTGTCCCCATTGCATCCTATTGTAACTATACATTGTTTGCACTGTTTTCTAATACTATACTGCATATTTTTGGTATTGTGTACATATATCTTGTGTATATTTGCTATCCTCATACTGAGGGTACTCACTGAGATACTTTTGGCATATTGTCATAAAAATAAAGTACCTTTATTTTTAGTATATCTGTGTATTGTGTTTTCTTATGATATTGTGCATATGACACTAGTGGTACTGTAGGAGCTTCACTCGTCTCCTAGTTCAGCCTAAGCTGCTCTGCTAAGCTACCAATATCTATCAGCCTAAGCTGCTAGACACCCTATACACTAATAAGGGATACCTTGGCCTGGTGCAAGGTGTAAGTACCCCTTGGTACTCACTACAAGCCAGTCCAGCCTCCTACATTGGTGGCAGCGGTGGGATAAGTACTTTGTAACTACTTACCACTTTTGTCATTGTACTTTTCATAAGAGAAAAATATACAATACAAGTTCAGTGTATGTACACCTAACCAAAAAGTTTTGCATTTCTTTTTTCACTTCTTTTCTAAAGTGCCGAAAAGTACCTCTAAACTTTCTAAAAAGCTCTTAAAACGTTTAAAAAGTTTTTTCTCTGTCTTTACAAAAGTTCTGAAAAACTTTTTCTTCCTTTTTCTATCACTTAAACACTTTCTAAAATGTCTGGCACAGGCCAAACTGTTGATCTGTTCAAACAAGCTTATGATCACCTTAGCTGGAAAGGAGCAAGGAGTCTCTGCATAGAAAGAGGTTTAAGTGTAAGGAAGAATCCCTCTAGAGAACTGTTGGTTAACATGCTTGTTGAACAAGATAAAGCCAGAGGTGGCACCTCTGGTGAAAAATTAGCTGATGGTTCCCACTCTGATTCTGGGGCACCCCTAGCAAAAGATGTGGGAGGGAAGATTTCCAGCCTGCCCCCTAGCACGCCACCTAGCATAGCTGGTACTGATGTAGAGTCACATCATACTGATAGTGTTGTCTCACATCACAGTAAGAGTATCCCTTCTCATCATAGTAGAAGTGCTGTTTCTGTTAGCCAAGCTGTTAGGGTGCCATCTGTTAGGAACAGGTCTCCTTCTGTTCATTCTCACCATACTTTTGTTTCAAGGAATGACCCACCCTGATGACAGAGTGTTAGAAAGGGAGCTCAATAGATTGAGAGTGGAACAAACCAGACTGAAGCTCAAGAAGCAACAGCTGGATTTGGATAGACAGTCCTTAGAAGTGGAAAGAGAAAGACAGAAATTGGGTTTAGAAGCCCATGGTGGCAGCAGCAGTATTCCCCATAGTCATCCTGCAAAAGAGCATGATTCTAGGAATCTGCACAAGATAGTTCCCCCTTATAAGGAGGGGATGACATTAACAAGTGGTTTGCTGCACTTGAGAGGGCCTGTGTTGTACAGGATGTCCCTCAAAGGCAGTGGGCTGCTATCCTATGGCTATCATTTAGTGGAAAGGGTAGGGATAGGCTCCTTACTGTAAAAGAAAGACTTGGTACTACATTGAAAATCCTAAATTGTTGAGGTGGTCTATATCTCTACAGGGAATGGACTATACAGTGGAACATAGACCTGGGAGTACCCACTCCAATGCAGATGGACTCTCCAGATATTTCCACTTAGACAATGAAGCCTCATCAGGTCATGGCTAGTCTTATTGTCCTTCGTTTGGGGGGGGGGGTTGTGTAGGAAAGTACCATCTTGCCTGGCATGTTACCCCCATATTTCACTGTATATATGTTGTTTTAGTTGTATGTGTCACTGGGACCCTGCCAGCCAGGGCCCCAGTGCTCATAAGTGTGCCCTGTATGTGTTACCTGTGTTATGACTAACTGTCTCACTGAGGCTCTGCTAATCAGAACCTCAGTGGTTATGCTCTCTCATCTCTTTCAAATTGTCACTAACAGGCTAGTGACCAATTTTACCAATTTACATTGGCATACTGGAACACCCTTATAATTCCCTAGTATATGGTACTGAGGTACCCAGGGTATTGGGGTTCCAGGAGATCCCTATGGGCTGCAGCATTTCTTTTGCCACCCATAGGGAGCTCTGACAATTCTTACACAGGCCTGCCACTGCAGCCTGAGTGAAATAACGTCCACGTTATTTCACAGCCATTTTACACTGCACTTAAGTAACTTATAAGTCACCTATATGTCTAAACTTTACCTGGTAAAGGTTGGGTGCTAAGTTACTTAGTGTGTGGGCACCCTGGCACTAGCCAAGGTGCCCCCACATTGTTCAGGGCCAATTCCCCGGACTTTGTGAGTGCGGGACACCATTACACGCGTGCACTACATATAGGTCCCTACCTATGTGTAGCTTCACAATGGTAACTCCGAATATGGCCATGTAACATGTCTATGATCATGGAATTGCCCCCTCTATGCCATCCTGGCATTGTTGGCACAATCCCATGATCCCACGGGTCTGTAGCACAGACCCAGGTACTGAATCTGCCTTTTCAGGGGTTTCACTGCAGCTGCTGCTGCTGCCAACCCCTCAGACAGGTTTCTGCCCTCCTGGGGTCCAGCCAGGCTTGGCCCAGGAAGGCAGAACAAAGGACTTCCTCAGAGAGAGGTTGTTACACCCTCTCCCTTTGGAAAATGGTGTGAAGGCAGGGGAGGAGTAGCCTCCTCCAGCCTCAGGAAATGCTTTCATGGGCTCACATGGTGCCCATTTCTGCATAAGCCAGTCTACACCGGTTCAGGGACCCCTCAGCCCTGCTCTGGCGCGAAACTGGACAAAGGAAAGGGGAGTGACCACTCCCCTGACCTGCACCTCCCCTGGGAGGTGCCCAGAGCTCCTCCAGTGTGCTCCAGACCTCTGCCATCTTGGAAACAGAGGTGCTGCTGGCACACTGGACTGCTCTGAGTGGCCAGGGCCAGCAGGTGTCGTCAGAGACTCCTTCTGATAGGCTCCTTCAGGTGTTGCTAGCCTATCTTCTCTCCTAAGTAGCCAAACCCTCTTTTCTGGCTATTTAGGGTCTCTGCTTTGGGGATTTCCTTAGATAACGAATGCAAGAGCTCATCAGAGTTCCTCTGCATCTCTCTCTTCACCTTCTGCCAAGGAATCGACTGCTGACCGCGCTGGAAGCCTGCAAAACTGCAACAAAGTAGCGAAGACGACTACTGCAACTCTGTAACGCTGATCATGCCGCCTTCTCGACTGCTTTCCTGGTGGTGCATGCTGTGGGGGTAGTCTGCCTCCTCTCTGCACTAGAAGCTCTGAAGAAATCTCCCGTGGGTCGACGGAATCGTCCCCCTGCAACCGCAGGCACCAAAGAACTGCATCACCGGTCCCCTGGGTCTCCTCTCAGCACGACGAGCGAGGTCCCTTGAATCCATCAACTCTGTCCAAGTGACTCCCACAGTTCAGTGACTCTTCAGTCCAAGTTTGGTGGAGGTAAGTCCTTGCCTCCCCACTCCAGACTGCATTGCTGGGAACCACGTCTTTTGCAGCTATTCCGGCTCCTGTGCACTTTTCCAAGATTTCCTTTGTGCACAGCCAAGCCTGGATCCACAGCACTCTAACCTGCATTGCACGACCTCCTGAGTTGTCCTACGGCGGCGTGGGACTCTCTTGTGCAACTTCAGGTGAGCACCATTTCACTCCACTTTGTAGTGCCTGTTCTGGCACTTCTGCGGGTGCTGCCTGCTTTTGAGAGGGCTTCTTGTCTTGCTGGACGCCCCCTCTGTCCCCTCTCGCAATTGGCGACATCCTGGTCCCTCCTGGGCCACAGCAGCATCCAAAAACCATAAACCACAAGCTTGCAGCTAGAAAGGCTTGTTTGTGGTCTTTCGGCGGGAATCCACTTCTGCACGTCTCTTCACAACGTGGGACATCTATCCTCCAAAGGGGAAGTTTCTAGCCCTTGTCGTTCCTGCAGAATCCTCAGCTCCTACTGCCTAGTAGCAGCTTCTTTGCACCCACAGCTGGCATTTCCTGGGCATCTGCCCACTCCCGACTTGGTCGTGACTTTTGGACTTGGTCCCCTTGTTCCACAGGTACCCTCGTCTGGAAATCCATCGTTGTTGCATTGCTGGTTTTGGTCTTTCCTGCAGAATTCCCCTATCACGACTTCTGTGCTCTTTGGGGAACTTTAGTGCACTTTGCACACACTTTTCAGGGTCTTGGGGTGGGCTATTTTTCTAACCCTCACTGTTTTCTTACAGTCCCAGCGACCCTCTACAAGGTCACATAGGTTTGGGGTCCATTCGTGGTTCGCATTCCACTTTTGGAGTATATGGTTTGTGTTGCCCCTATCCCTATGTGTCCCCATTGCATCCTATTGTAACTATACATTGTTTGCACTGTTTTCTAATACTATACTGCATATTTTTGGTATTCTGTACATATATCTTGTGTATATTTGCTATCCTCATACTGAGGGTACTCACTGAGATACTTTTGGCATATTGTCATAAAAATAAAGTACCTTTATTTTTAGTATATCTGTGTATTGTGTTTTCTTATGATATTGTGCATATGACACTAGTGGTACTGTAGGAGCTTCACTCGTCTCCTAGTTCAGCCTAAGCTGCTCTGCTAAGCTACCATTATCTATCAGCCTAAGCTGCTAGACACCCTATACACTAATAAGGGATACCTGGGCCTGGTGCAAGGTGTAAGTACCCCTTGGTACTCACTACAAGCCAGTCCAGCCTCCTACATTGGTGGCAGCGGTGGGATAAGTACTTTGTAACTACTTACCACTTTTGTCATTGTACTTTTCATAAGAGAAAAATATACAAAACAAGTTCAGTGTATGTACACCTAACCAAAACAAAAAGTTTTGCATTTCTTTTTTCACTTCTTTTCTAAAGTGCTGAAAAGTACCTCTAAACTTTCTAAAAAGTTCTTTAAAAGTTTTAAAAGTTTTTTCTCTGTCTTTACAAAAGTTCTGAAAAACATTTTCTTCCTTTTTCTATCACTTAAACACTTTCTAAAATGTCTGGCATAGGCCAAACTGTTGATCCGTCCAAACAAGCTTATGATCACCTTAGCTGGAAAGGAGCAAGGAGTCTCTGCATAGAAAGAGGTTTAAGTGTAAGGAAGAATCCCTCTAGAGAAGTGTTGGTTAACATGCTTGTTGAACAAGATAAAGCCAGAGGTGGCACCTCTGGTGAAAAATTAGCTGATGGTTCCCACTCTGATTTTGGGGCACCCCTAGCAAAAGATGTGGGAGGGAAGATTTCCAGCCTGCCCCCTAGCAAGCCACCTAGCATAGCTGGTACTGATGTAGAGTCACATCATACTGATAGTGTTGTCTCACATCACAGTAAGAGTATCCCTTCTCATCATAGTAGAAGTGCTGTTTCTGTTAGCCAAGCTGTTAGGGTGCCATCTGTTAGGAACAGGTCTCCTTCTGTTCATTCTCACCATACTTCTGTTTCAAGGAATGACCCACCCACCCACCCTGATGACAGAGTGTTAGAAAGGGAGCTCAATAGATTGAGAGTGGAACAAACCAGACTGAAGCTCAAGAAGCAACAGCTGGATTTGGATAGACAGTCCTTAGAAGTGGAAAGAGAAAGACAGAAATTGGGTTTAGAAACCCATGGTGGCAGCAGCAGTATTCCCCATAGTCATCCTGCAAAAGAGCATGATTCTAGGAATCTGCACAAGATAGTTCCCCCTTATAAGGAGGGGGATGAAATTAACAAGTGGTTTGCTGCACTTGAGAGGGCCTGTGTTGTACAGGATGTCCCTCAAAGGCAGTGGGCTGCTATCATTTAGTGGAAAGGGTAGGGATAGGCTCCTTACTGTAAAAGAAAGACTTGGTACTACATTGAAAATCCTAAATTGTTGAGGTGGTCTATATCCCTACAGGGAATGGACTATACAGTGGAACATAGACCTGGGAGTACCCACTCCAATGCAGATGGACTCTCCAGATATTTCCACTTAGACAATGAAGACTCATCAGGTCATGGCTAGTCTTATTGTCCTTCGTTTGGGGGGGTTGTGTAGGAAAGTACCATCTTGCCTGGCATGTTACCCCCATATTTCACTGTATATATGTTGTTTTAGTTGTATGTGTCACTGGGACCCTGCCAGCCAGGGCCCCAGTGCTCATAAGTGTGCCCTGTATGTGTTACCTGTGTTATGACTAACTGTCTCACTGAGGCTCTGCTAATCAGAACCTCAGTGGTTATGATCTCTCATCTCTTTCAAATTGTCACTAACAGGCTAGTGACCAATTTCACCAATTTACATTGGCATACTGGAACACCCTTATAATTCCCTAGTATATGGTACTGAGGTACCCAGGGTATTGGGGTTCCAGGAGATCCCTATGGGCTGCAGCATTTCTTTTGCCACCCATAGGGAGCTCTGACAATTCTTACACAGGCCTGCCACTTTAGCCTGAGTGAAATAACGTCCACGTTATTTCACAGCCATTTTACACTGCACTTAAGTAACTTATAAGTCAACTATATGTCTAACCTTTACCTGGTAAAGGTTGGGTGCTAAGTTACTTAGTGTGTGGGCATCCTGGCACTAGCCAAGGTGCCCCCACATTATTCAGGGCCAATTCCCCGGACTTTGTGAGTGCGGGGACCCCATTACACGCGTGCACTACATATAGGTCACTACCTATGTGTAGCTTCACAATGGTAACTCAGAATATGGCCATGTAACATGTCTATGATCATGGAATTGCCCCCTCTATGCCATCCTGGCATTGTTGGCACAATCCCATGATCCCACGTGTCTATAGCACAGACCCAGGTACTGCCAAACTGCCTTTTCAGGGGTTTCACTGCAGCTGCTGCCAACCCCTCAGACAGGTTTCTGGCCCCCTGGGGTCCAGCCAGGCTTGGCCCAGGAAGGCAGAACAAAGGACTTCCTCAGAGAGAGGGTGTTACACCCTCTCCCTTTGGAAAATGGTGTGAAGGCAGGGGAAGAGTAGCCTCCCCCAGCCTCTGGAAATGCTTTCATGGGCACACATGGTGACCATTTCTGCATAAGCCAGTCTACACCGGTTCAGGGACCCCTCAGCCCTGCTCTGGCGCGAAACTGGACAAAGAAAAGGGGAGTGACCACTCCCCTGACCTGCACCTCCCCTGGGAGGTGCCCAGAGCTCCTCCAGTGTGCTCCAGACCTCTGCCATCTTGGAAACAGAGGTGCTGCTGGCACACTGGACTGCTCTGAGTGGCCAGGGTCAGCAGGTGACGTCAGAGGCTCCTTCTGATAGGCTCCTTCAGGTGTTGCTAGCCTATCTTCTCTCCTAAGTAACCAAACCCTCTTTTCTGGCTATTTAGGGTCTCTGCTTTGGGGATTTCCTTAGATAACGAATGCAAGAGCTCATCAGAGTTCCTCTGCATCTCTCTCTTCACCTTCTGCCAAGGAATTGACTGCTGACCGCGCTGGAAGCCTGCAAAACTGCAACAAAGTAGCGAAGACGACTACTGCAACTCTGTAACGCTGATCCTGCCGCCTTCTCGACTGCTTTCCTGGTGGTGCATGCTGTGGGGGTAGTCTGCCTCCTCTCTGCACTAGAAGCTCCGAAGAAATCTCCTGTGGGTCGACTGAATCGTCCCCCTGCAACCGCAGGCACCAAAGAACTGCATCACCGGTCCCCTGGGTCTCCTCTCAGCACGACAAGCGAGGTCCCTTGAATCCATCAACTCTGTCCAAGTGACTCCCACAGTCCAGTGACTCTTCAGTCCAAGTTTGGTGGAGGTAAGTCCTTGCCTCCCCACACCAGACTGCATTGCTGGGAACCTCATCTTTTGCAGCTACTCCGGCTCCTGTGCACTTTTCTAGGATTTCCTTTGTGCACAGCCAAGCCTGGGTCCACGGCACTCTAACCTGCATTGCACGACCTCCTGAGTTGTCCTCCGGCGGTGTGGGACTCTCTTGTGCAACTTCGGGTGAGCACCATTTCACTCCACTTTGTAGTGCCTGTTCCGGCACTTCTGCGGGTGCTGCATGCTTCTGAGAGGGCTTCTTGCCTTGCTGGATGCCCCCTCTGTTGCCTCACACAATTGGCGACATCCTGGTCCCTCCTGGGCCACAGCAGCATCCAAAAACCCTAAACCGCGAGCTTGCAGCTAGAAAGGCTTTTTTGTGGTCTTTTGGTGGGAAAACACTTCTGCACAACTCTTCACGATGTGGGACATCCATCCTCCAACGAGGAAGTTTCTAGCCCTTGTCGTTCCTGCAGAATCCTCAGCTCCTACTGCCCAGTAGCAGCTTCTTTGCACCCACAGCTGGCATTTCCTGGGCATCTGCCCACTCCCGACTTGGTCGTGACTTTTGGACTTGGTCCCCTTGTTCCTCAGGTACCCTCGTCTGGAAATCCATCGTTGTTGCATTGCTGGTTTTGGTCTTTCCTGCAGAATTCCCCTATCACGACTTCTGTGCTCTTTGGGGAACTTTAGTGCACTTTGCACACACTTTTCAGGGTCTTGGGGTGGGCTATTTTTCTAACCCTCACTGTTTTCTTACAGTCCCAGCGACCCTCTACAAGGTCACATAGGTTTGGGGTCCATTCGTGGTTCGCATTCCACTTTTGGAGTATATGGTTTGTGTTGCCCCTATCCCTATGTGTCCCCATTGCATCCTATTGTAACTATACATTGTTTGCACTGTTTTCTAATACTATACTGCATATTTTTGGTATTGTGTACATATATCTTGTGTATATTTGCTATCCTCATACTGAGGGTACTCACTGAGATACTTTTGGCATATTGTCATAAAAAT
The DNA here is from genome assembly GCF_031143425.1 of Pleurodeles waltl. NCBI lineage: Eukaryota > Metazoa > Chordata > Amphibia > Caudata > Salamandridae > Pleurodeles > Pleurodeles waltl. The sequence goes on from NC_090449.1 coordinate 194,334,666, forward strand.
AAAGTACCTTTATTTTTAGTATATCTGTGTATTGTGTTTTCTTATGATATTGTGCATATGACACTAGTGGTACTGTAGGAGCTTCACTTGTCTCCTAGTTCAGCCTAAGCTGCTCTGCTAAGCTACCATTATCTATCAGCCTAAGCTGCTAGACACCCTATACACTAATAAGGGATACCTGGGCCTGGTGCAAGGTGTAAGTACCCCTTGGTACTCACTACAAGCCAGTCCAGCCTCCTACAGAAAGCTACTTGAAAAGCTTACAAAAGCCTGACTGAATGTAGGGAGGCTAGAAAGTCTTCAACAGTGGAGGAAGAATCTGATGATGATGAGTTTATTTTACAGTTATTGAGGAATCACCCACCACTATATGCAGAACATGAGAGTGATCGGAGCACCAGTGCTGATCCTACAACTCTGGCACTGTTTAATGGGACAGTGAGCCTGCTGCATGTTAATACTTGCATGACACAGAATATGATGCTTGTACTCTTAATGCTCTTACTACTCCAGTAGTACAAAATCAGGTGCAACCGCCACAGGTTCAGAGAATATACCCTGATGTGCCCATTATGGAAACAACTTCGAACTTCGTGGAGCCTATGGAACAGGTTTACATGAGACTGATGTTGGTTCAGATAGAACCAACTCCACTTTTATTGTCCCAAGTGCAGCCACAAGTCTTACCGAGATTCACTCCAGTAACAGGGACACAGTCAGATATGTCTTCACGGATGAATCAGAACATGGAGTTACTCTCCCACAGAACATAAGTACCAGAACAACTCCAGATGCTATATCTTTACCTACTACTGTTGGTCCAGCCGTACCCCTATTTGCACAAAAGAAACCTAGTGTAGGTGAACATGGTGTCATAACACAGAATGTAATGGGGGGAGGACATACCAAAAATAATCAAGTAGTCTCTCCTGTGGGACAAACTTTTGATGGATCAAGATCACTGTTGGACCTTAGTCCATTCGGAGTGCTTCCAGATACTATGGAAGGGTCAAACTTTAACCAGAGTTTGAAATTGTTGACACAGCAGTCCCCGAATGCAGTTGCTCAGCAGGTACCACCAGTTTAAGCCAGTAACATTTTGTTGCAACGATTGACAGCTCAGCAGTTGACTGAATGGTTAGAAAAGCTGAATACCCTGCAGAATACTCCAAAAGGAGAGGAGTGTTTGAATTATGCTAGGCTATGCATGGGAGCGGGTGAGCTCATTGAAGGAACTATGGGTGTGAATAGGTTAGAATCCTGCACAGAGGCAGAATTTAGATAATTGTGCCCGAAGATTACGAGGGAAGTGAGCATGGTGCATCAGAAGTTAGCAGACCTGGCAGAGAAGTACGGCATAGAAACAGCGAAAACAAAGCTTTTGAAGAGGAGTTAGAGATTAGATTTTGAGACTAAAGCTTTCAAACACATGAGATCTGCCAGAATGAAGGCACAGCTTAAGGAATTGCTTCAAAGTGCCCAGACCTCGGGAGCATTAGACAAATGGGAAGGCAGATGGGTAAAGAAAAGAGACAAAAGAAAAGGGGATTCTATGGAGCTGACTGCAAATGTGCAGCAAGGCCAAGATCCAGTCAATATTTTACCAATGAGAGAGAACTTTGTTCATATCCCTTGGAGCAGAAGTGATATTCCATTATTTACAAATGATTATCCCAAATTGAGGGAGAAGCCAGTAAAGTGGTATCAGCAGACAGGTTTGTGAAACTTGCAAAGTGCTTGTGGGAGGACTTGAACACATTACTAGAGATAGTAGTCCCAGCTGATCTGTGGATAGAATGTAAGAGGAGCGTAGATTGGCCAACAAGCAAACCAGACAAAAATACAGATGCACCATCTCCTGAGATAATGAAATATTACTATAAGGTGATAGAATTTTAAAAAATGAGAATTTCACCCAAGAATATTGACTTGCAGAGGATTGATAGGACAGCTCAGGAAACACAGGAGTCGATACATGCGTGTTATGAAAAATTGTTACAGGCCTTCAAGCATTACAGTGGTCGAGACAATTGAGGTGAAGAACATAATTCATTTTGTGTTCAGATTTGTGGCAGGACTGAGACCTGAAGCTAGCCAGATGATTAAGAGTCATTTGATGTACTGGCAAGCAAAGCCGATTGATGAGGTGTTGCAGTATGCAAAGTACTGTAGTGATGAAATTGAGTTGAAGCAGAGGAAGCTGAAAGAAAAGGCAATGGTGATGCAGATTAAAGCTGCTCAGACAGGTATGCAAGGAAATTTTCCACAACAGTTACCACAGCAGCAGCAGGGAAACACGATATTTCAGTCCCAGATGAGAGGTAGAGGTCACAGAGGTAATATGAATTGCGGTCCAGACATGGGTACTGTTTTGCTTCAGAATGATGTACAGGGAATGAAGAAATGATTGTCTTTTCAGGTTTGCAGAGCCATTAGACATTGGAAACAGGAGTGTCCGATGATGGTGCAGGAAGGTGTTGTTCAGTCAAGGAATTACATCAATTCGTTCCAGAACATGAGAGGACCGAGAGTGAGAGGTCCTAACCCAAATTTTCAAAATAATGTGAGTCAAATGCAAAATTTTCAACCCATGCAGCAGGTGCAAATGCCACATGTACAAATGACACACTTGTAACCAATGCAGAAGCAGGTTCCCATGGTACCTAGAATACAAATTCAAATACCTCAATCACCAATGGAACAGCAGAAAATGATGCTTTCTCAACAGGTCACAGGTCAGAGGCTTAACCAAGGTATCAACACAGTACACCAATTCCCGTTACACAGTGAGAATGGAATAAACGATGACTGGATGAGCGAAAGTTTAGATGAGGAGCCTTGTGTGCTTGCAACCTCTTAGAAGTAGAACAAAAAGGCCCTATGTGAAGGGAAAAGTCATGGGTCACAGAGTTTCATTTTTTGTTGACACAGGAGCTACACGCTGTACAGTAAGAAGTGCAGAAGTTCCAAACTTGCCTCTTTCAAGTAAGTTCAGTTCAGATTGTAGGGGTAGCTAGTCAGTATTTGACTAACCCAATTACAGAACCAGTTCAGGTTACAATTGGCAACTTTCAGGGATTGCACAAATGCGTGGTCTTTGATTCAAGTCCAGTGTCCCTACTGGGAAGAGACTTGCTGTGTAAAACCAAATGCTCGATTACTTTTTCAAATGATGGAATTGAGAGTCAGACGAATAGCGATGAAGAAGATGACCAAGCCCCAGAGACAGAGAGCGGGCTACAAATGAGGAATATCCTCTAATAGAATTTTTCCCAATGTTCACAGTGAAGGAGCTTCATACTGATTTGCAGGGAACGGTTAAAGAGAAAGTGTAGGATCTGACAGGAAACAAGATAGGTCTGATAAAGGGAGCTGAGCCAGTTAAAGTTACTGTAAAGCCAAATGCAGTTTTTCCTCACATTCCTTAGTACCACATGCCACAAGATGTCCTTATGAAGGTCGCCCAGATAATTGCAGACTTTGTGAAACAAGGGGTTTTGAAGGAAGTATTGAGAAGCCTATGTAATTCAATGATAATGCGTTTGCAAAAGCCCTCTGGGAAGGTTCAAATAGACCAAGATTTGAGAAAAATAAATGATATTGTGGTCAAATGTTGTCCCGTGGTACCAAATCCAGCTGTGATAATGTTTCAGATTCCATGTGGTGCTGAGTGGTTCACTGTCATTGATTTGTCACAAACCGTCTTTTCTGTGCATCTTCATGAGGACAGCCAATTTCTATTTTCTTTCAAGTTTTTGGACCAAGTTTATTGTTGGTGCAGAATTCCTCAAGGGTTTTCAGAGTCACTTTCCACATTCAATCAGATCTTATAAAAGAATTTGGAGCCATTGGAAATACCTTTCCAATCGACCTTGGTACAGTACATTGATGACTTGCTGATTGCGACCAAAACCAGGGACGTGTATGACACGATTGCCTTACTGAATCATTTGGGAAAGAATGGTCATAAAGTGTCCCTGCTTAAATTGCAATACTGTCAGAAAGAAGTGAAATACTTGGGTCACCAGACTGAGAAGAGATCAAGAAAGACATCCAGGGAAAGGGTTACAACCATATTGCAGATTAATCCCCCCACTACGCAGAGAGTTGTCAGAATGTTTTTATGGATGGTAGGCTATTGTCGCCAATGTATTCCAAATTTTTCAGTCATTACGAGACCATTGCAGAAGCTGACTCATAAAGAAGTCATTGATCCCATAGTGTTAGACCAGGCTGCAATGAAAGCGTTCACTGAATTGAGAGAGAGTCTATGCAAGGTTCCGGCTTTAGGTATGCCTGACGACACGAAACCTCTTACATTGTTTTGTCATGAGCGTGATGCATGTTCTTTGTCTGTCTTGACACAGGTCCATGGAGGTGTAAACCACCCAGTAGCATATTTTTCGGTTACTTTGGACCCAGTCGTAGCAGCCTTACCAGGTTGTTTGGGAGCAGTTGCAGCGGTTGGTCAAAGCCTTAAACAGTGTGAGGGCATTGTGATGGGTTATCCTTTGACTATAATGGTCCCTCAATCTGTTGAGATTCTACTTACAAGGACGAAAACACAATATTTGACTGGTGTAAGATTGACCAGATATGAAACAAGTATTTTAGGGTCACCAAATGTGTCACTGAAATGATGTACAGTGATGAACCCGGCAACCTTACTTCCTAATGAAAATGATTAAATTGAAAAGATGGAAGATGTTGAGCATGATTGTCTTGAAGTAACTGACTTGTGCACAAAACCAAGACCTGACATTACATATACCCGATTGGAAGAGAATGACCAAATTATATTTGTTAATGGTTCTTGTCTGAGGGACGATACAGGGACACAGAGCAGGATATGCGGTGTGCACAATCACTGGTATTTTGGAAGCTTCTTGGACTTGAGGAGTAGATTCTGCCCAAGTAGCAGAACTGGTAGCCCTTACTAAAGCGTGACATGTTTCAGCTCAGCTGAAAGTTACAGCTTATACGGATAGCCAATATGGATTTGGAATAGTCCATGATTTTGGCCAGTTGTGGTCACAGAGAGGTTTCATGTCCTCTTCTGGTGTACCAGTGAGAAATGGTGAGAGGATTAAAGAACTGTTACATGCTATTCAAATGCCTGAAAAGATTGCTTTAGTGAAATACAGTGCACATTTGAAGTCGCAGGGCTTTGTGCCATTGGGAAATAACAATGCAGATCAAGTCGCAAGGTTTTGCACATTGAACTGTATATTGTTTGAAGATAAGTGGGAACTGTTACCTGAAGAAGACGAAACATGTCCAAGTTTTGCATTGAAAGTAATTGACATCTTGGAGGAACTGACAATGTTGCAGAATAATGCTGACAGGGAGGAAAAACGTTCATGGAGTAAAATGAAATGTGTGCAGAGACAAGATGAATTGTGGGTTTCAGAAGAGGGTCAATTGGTTTTGCCTAATAGTCTGTTGTCTCAAATGGCTATGTACTATCATGGTCAAGCACATGTTGCGAGGGATGCCATGATTCGTTTGTTTAAACCTGATTGGCTCAATCCAAGGTTTAGACAGGTTGCTGAAGCAGTTTGCCATCTTTGTGTCATTAGCCAGCAAATGAATGCAGGGAAAGGGACAGTGTGTTAATTTGAGCCAGACTGGAAGAGCAGGAGGTCCATTCAACAGAATGCAGATGGATTTTATTAGGATGCCGGTGTGTGCAGGTTTGAGATATGTGTTGGTAATTGTGTGCATTTTTAGTCACTGGATTGAAGCTTACCCTACACGAAGAAATGACAGTCTCACAGTAGCGAAACTACTGCTTAGGGAACTGATACCGCGCTTCGGGTTTCCGATCTCTTTTGGATCAGATAGGGGAAGTAACTTCAACAATGGATTAATTAAATTATTGTGTGCAGCATTGAACATTGAGCAGAAGTTGCATTGTAGTTACCGCCCTGAAGTATCAGGACTACTGAAACAAATGAATGGTACTTTGAAGTCAAGAGTTGCAAAGATGTGAGTTTCCACAAATTTGAAATGGCCTGACGCATTGCCTTTAGTTCTGATGACAATGAGAAACACACCAGACAGGAAGACAGGATTGTCGTCGCATGAGATCCTTATGTGGCGATCCATGAGGTTGTCAGCGGTGCCTGCAAATGCACTTGTCAACATTACAGAAGATATGATGTTGTACTACTGCAAAGGTCTGACTGATGTGGTTCGCTCTTTCTCTCAGCAGGTGGAAGCCACCACACTGCCACTGATACATGACCCAGGGCACACTCTGAGGGCTGGTGACTGGGTTGTGGTCCGGAAGCAAGTGAGGAAAACATGTTTGGAGCCTCGTTGGAAAGGATCTTTCCAGCTAGTTCTGACAACTACCACAGCTGTGAAGTGTGCTGAAGTTCCGAACTGGATCCATCCCAGTCACACGAAGAAGGTAGCATGTCCACTGGATCATGAAGAAGAATTGTTGAGAGTACCAACAACAGCAGAGCAAGTCTCAGGACTGAAAGAAGAACAAAGAGGAACTGAGACCGGATCTGATCCCGTTGAGGACGGTTCAGTCACTCCTGTGAGATATGAAGGAGAAGACCTCCAGGAGGATGACAGAGAGCCTAATACAATCGAGGCAGCAGGAGATCCTAGCTAGAGGAGGACTTTCCCAGATGCAGACTATTTGAGAGACAAACAGAGCAATTGCCAGACCCCCAAGGGGAAGGAGTTTCGGCAGATCAAAGCCACTGTGATCTGACTCTTCCTGAAGAGAAAGTACTATAGACCACGGAGAGGTTTCAAGTTTGACACTGAAAAGAACATTGACCAAAGGTCCATTGAAAGGAGATAAGTGGCTGGAGTTGCAAGGAAAGTTAAAGGAAGTGGTTGTTGGCACAACAATTGAAGAAGAAGTTGATACAACAAGGAGGGAAGGTCTAAGTGAAGGAGAATTGAATGGTGATTGAAAGTTAAAGAGAAAGAGAATACCAAGTAAAAGATACACAGGTCCTGAACAGACGAATGCAACTACAAGTGAATGGCAGCAAGAATATTTGTCTTTTTGTTTTGATAGAGAAACCCTGGATCAATATTTTGGCACTTGAAGGAAGCTGATGAACTGAACTTTTGGAAAAATCGGAGAGATCATTTTTGGGAACGAGACTGTTGAAAAGTAACCAGAAAAGACTTTAATAACCTGATTTGACTTTTGAAACCTGATTTTGAAAAGCTGCTTACTGATTTTGAACAGGGATCCTGGAAGTGAGACTGAGAACTGTAAATAACTGCTGGAAGAAGATTTTTGTTTTTGATTTTGCTGCAGTTTTTCTTCTGCTTGCTGATTCTTTACAGATCATGAGTAACATTAGCCAGCAGGGTCGAAATACGAGGCGCTGTAAATATATGAGTACTGGTTTGACGATTGTATGTGGGATACTGTTTGTGGTATTGATTGTATGTATGTCTGTTCTTGATAAGAGTGAAACCAACCATACTTCTACTTTTGAGGCGACTACTGTACTAATGGCAATAGAGAAGTTTAGATTAGATGAGAAGTATTTGCATGAAGGTACCAATGCACAAGGAGAACTTTCTTCTCACTTCTTCTATTGCTTGCTGAGTGAGTATGTTGAGATGATGGATGCGAGGAATTGCTATGTGTGTACTCAGATTCCTTTATCAGTTGAGGAAGGAGTTACTTACCATAGTTTGCCTCTAACATATGGAATATGTTGTAGTCTGCTACTTACAAGATTTTATAACCAAGAGTACATTCAGTAATTCTACTCCACTTATGATATGGTGTTTTCATTTGTCCCTAAAATTAGGTATTTGAGTAGAGTATTTAAGGATAATGAAATAGTATTAGTTAGAGGTTTCTTTGAGAAGAGCTTTTTAGATCACACAGATGACAGGAGAAAGGCGTTGAATGAGAAGTTAAAAAAAGACTTAGAGAAAGGGACTTACAAGAATGATTATGCTTATAGTGCAATTAAAACACAAAAGAAATTAGCTCTAGACGTACAACATGTAGGGAAACGTTGCATACACAGGCCTAAATTATGTGCTGATACTTTGTTTGTGGGAATGAGTGAACGTGGACACGTGTTTTTGTTTCAGAGTAAATGGATATTTATAATGAATGGTCATATGGGATATATTACATCTGTGGTCCTAATGCTTATCACGTCTTCCAAGAGGATGGTATGGGACATGCTATTTGGGAATAGTTTTCCCAAAGATTTTTCAAACAAATGATTTGAAGAAGTTTCCAAAAGTGACTGAATTACATCACATGATACAGAAGAGGGAGTCTCCTTCTGGTATAGTGGGAGATATATTTGGAACAATGATTCCTTCAGTAGGAGTTGTTCTGAACTCGATAAAGATTCGAACGTTGTCTACTATTGTGGATAACATGCTGACAAATTTTTCAGGAGCCATACGCCTGACAGATACTGAGTTAGTGGCTCAAAGAGCTATGACTCTTCAGAATTGCCTTGCTTTCTAAATTCTTTTACTGAAGGATGACAGAGTTTGTAGAATGATTAATTCTAAGCATTGTTGTTTGTTCATTGCTAATAATAATAAAGAAATTAGAGACTCACTTACTAATCTGACTAATGAAAGTGCTGATTTGAAAGAATGAAAAGAACCAGGTGTTTGGGAAAGGTTGGCAACGGTTTTGCTTCAGTGGGAAATTGGCTCAGCAACCTTGGAAAAGGGATTTGGTTGAAAATTATACAATGGATATTAATTATTGTAATTTGCCTAATTGGAAGATAGGGAATATGTAAATTGCGCAAAAGGATTAAATTGAAGAAGTCAAAGAATGATCAGAGGAGGGAAGAAAAGAAAAGGGAAAAATTGTTTAGTGAAAATTTGAGAAGGGAACAAAAGTATGAGGGGATTTAAATGACAGAATTTTAGCTGATACAAAAAGAATTGTGAGTGATAATTGGTATGATTTAGTCATCAGAGAAGGGATTGCTAGTGTAGCTGTTTTGATAAAAAAATTTAAGGAGTGTTCATGTACTATGAATAAGGGATTTGCGTAGAAAAAGAAATAACGTAGAAAAATAATGCATGCGTTTGAAAACGTGATCACGATGAGTGGCCGCCAATGTTCACAAAGTATACTTATTAATAGTTTATTAATATGAAATGTTGAGTATATGTTGGATTAATGTAGTGATATGTCATATTAAGGGTTATGCATTATGTATTAGCTTCATTAATTGTAGGCCTTAATTTAAAGGAGGTCTTGGCCTAGTTGCCTGGCCTCATATGAAGATGCATTTCTTGCGTGTTTAATAAATGGCTGTCCTGGAGAGTTAAACTGTGCTTTTCTATTGTATTGTGTAAATGTGCTCTTAGCTAAAGTCTTTCTCATGAGAACTGATTGCTAGAAGATGCTTTTCTTGCTAAATGTAACATTATGAGTGTAATATGAGTGAGACTGAGTTTCTCAGGAGGAGAACAAGGGAAACACTGACTGGAGTATAAGCTGCAACATTATTGTTATCTGATGAGCCGGACGATGAGAACATTACAAGAGATGCCAATCAGCGACATGTGAACGGAGTAGTGGTAGAATTCATAGATTTGAAGTTTTAGTTTTATTGGCCAAAGTATGAACATACGGTCCCTTGACCAACAGGGAGTTGGGAAATAGTTTTAGGGAATGTCACTTAATAGGACTGCACTGAGAAGAAGCCAGCATTTGGGCATTGCGCATTTTGCTATTTTGCCAAGACATCCTCTCTATCGTCTTGAGGGTTTACCTCTATTCTTTCGTATTGCTAAAAGACTTCGCATTTTCTGAACTTTGATGTTGAATCTTGATGCTTTGCTGACCGAACTGATGTCCTGCTGACGAAGACTAACTTAGCTTGCTGATCCAATTGAGGAGAGGAATTCTTGTACCTATGTGTTTGTTATGCCTATCTGCTCTTTCTTTCTAGGTACCAACTGCACTGTTTTGATAGAGCCATAGTTAGATATTTTCCAAATTTGTGTTTACTAAATTGTTTTCCATGAAGCCCAACATGCCAAAGCTAATCTGTTATTAGTTAAAGATTCTTACTTTGCTAAGAGAGAATAACGGCTGATGCTTTTCTTTGCTGTTTTTAAATGTATGTGATATCATTTGCGCAATTGCTATTGTTATTAATTTGTACCGTAACCTTAGAGTGTGTAATAGTTCAAGCTTTGATTAGATTGCGTTTATTCAGTCGCTTTGGACATCCAGTTTTGTTTCTGTATGTTTATCATTTGATTTTGAGGTTAATTTACATGACCTTAGCATTGTTAAAATAGGGAAATAAATATTCTAACTTTTACTAAAGGTGTGGTTATTCATGACTGAAAAGTCAAGGTGTGTGACAATTTCTGACTCCTGTTGATTATTAATGCCATTGATTATTGATGTTATTGATTGATTATTTGATTATTGATCTGCATGGACTGGAGTTATGGTGGGATCATCTTAATTGCGAGTCAAAAGGTTCATTGACCTATTCGCGTCCCCTTGTAAGTTTAATTATTAAGGTCAGACGCACTAACATTAGCAGTATCTGTTTCAGAACTATTGTTACCTGTGTAGCTGTAGATGAAGTACCATTAATTCAATCCATGACACAAGCACAAGGAATTTGTGAAAAAGCATAAAATTAACTTGTAGTAAACCCTGTATTTTGACATGGGCAGGGATCGCCTAGAATAGAGCTAGTGGAAAAATTGCCTCTTGCTTCCAGTCTGCTACTGTGTCCAGGATCATATTAGGTGAGATGCGGGCTGAAGCAATGACGACTTCCTTTGATGGATGTGCCAAAAATGTTAAACATCTTCCTGTACTGCCTCTCTTGACCTTAAAGAATGTTTCCTCAACATGAAATGGCAGAAAGATATTCAATGACATGGTGAAAAAAAAAGTTTGGTCTGTGACTTGCTTTCTTATGTGGGCAGGATGTGAATAAACAGATGATATTATAGTGACTTTCACCGATTGATGAATGAGGCGGCATCCTGATGGTTCACTCCCCATTGTAGTAGAAGTTATTATGAATATGAATCAAGAATTGCTGGTATATATGTAATGTGAGTACGTAGATCATAGGATTGCATCAAGCTGCATACTAATTACACAATGTACCAACTGTGTCAATCATTATAAATGACAGGATAGCTATGCCGTCAGATTAACTTGGGTCAGAATAAAAGAACCACCCTTAGGAAACAGGCAAGATTCTTTGTTTAATATCCTGTTTAATATTTTTTTTAAACTATAAGTAATAAAAATTGTATATTTTGATAAAAATCATTTAATTGTCTAATTATTCCCTTTGCTATATCAGTGTTTTCCGTGCCCCCTTTGATTTGTTTCAGAATGTCTTTAAGTATCAATCATTGACCATGTGTGGTGCTTGACTTACTTCAAGGATTTACGGGAGCAGATTTGTGCCTTACAGGAAAATAAATGATTAAGTGGGGCACATTTGTGCCTTGTGGGAAAATGACTTAGAGTGGATGAAAATGCAGCATATGTCATAAAGTCTCTAACCTGATTGGTTGAGTGGAAGGTTTCATCATTTAAACATGTGCCCACCTCTGCATAGCTATGGCATGGAGCAGATAGGCTTAACTTAAAGATAAAAGCCTTGATTCTCTAACTGCATGCTTGTAGTACATTTTGGAGTACTACAAAACATTCTATAAAATGTAACTTTGCCAGTAATTATGTGTGTGGAGTTCTCCACCCGAACTGCTGATTATCAGCAGAACAATAGACTTTAGTAGTAAATGTGGGAAAGCCACAAAGGAGTGGAGGGGAAAAGGGGTGGACTTACTACTAAAGGTGATAGATGAATGGAGGAGTTAGAGGGCTTTAGGGAAGGTCGATGAGCGGATTAGGGAGAGATGTACCAAACACTGAATAGAAAGCCAATTACTTTACTCTGGGAGTGGAGACATGAAACTTACACTTTTGAAGATGTTTACATTCAGAGTTTATGAAAACAGACACTAGTAAACCCACTACAAAATGCACAGTTACTCAAAAACGTGACTATCATTGTGAATCAGGTCTGAAGTGTTCAGTATTTTGAAATACCAAAACAGTCAACACGTTAAAATACAATACATAAAAATCCCAATGCAATTTAGAAAACTAGAGTAACAATTAATAAGACAAATCACACTAAACAGCAAAAATTCAATGAGGGGAACTTGACATGTGAAGTTTAGAAATGCTGCTGAAAAATAGCACCAAAAGGTGCTAAGAGCCAATGATAGTCTATGGTTATGGTAAACTGGGGCAAAGGCGTGAGTTTAGGCCAACTATGAAGGACTGCAGTTTGAGTACACCAAGCAAGTTCCTCCCATTCAGAAAGTTTACCTTAGGACTTTTTTCTGAAACCAAAGTCCAAGTCTACCGGCAGGGCAACGTTGCAGCTTGTATCTGAGGAAGTACTCTTGAAGTCAGAAACCCATTGGACAAAGTACGCCTGAAGACGTTAATTTTGGCAGGAAAAGCTCAGATCCTTTTGCAAAGTTAACATTTCTACATTTGGTCTCTTTTTTCAGAGCTCAGAATCCTCTGGCGGGGCAAGGTTGTATGCTCCATCCAATGATGAGTTATACAAGGCTGGATACCTTCTCTTTGAGTGCCCACTGAAATGGATTTGCAGATGCAAAGTAGCTCCAAGTAGGAGACACCTGTTTCTTCAGCTGAGGCAGGCCGTGACTTAAGCAGGTTGGCTTGACAGGTTTTCCCCAATCCTCCAGAAGACTTGAAGTCGATAAGTGTTCCCAGATCTTTAGAGGTGAAAGGAGAAGGACCTCAGAAACATCAGTTGTGCATCAAGACTCACTACGGCAGAGGCCACCAGTAGGGTCCAATCCATGTCGGTTTTCAACTGGTCAGGTGGATACCTCAGGAAAGATCCCTCTTCCATCTTGTTCTGACCCTGTAGCCACACAGGAGGTCAGCTAACTGCCCATTGGAGTGTTTGTCTTTGGCCTGGGGACAGATGGGAACATGTAGAGCCGTTCAGGACCCAGCAGAGGTCTCACACAACTGGTGCAGTCCTTCTTATGTTCTTCCAAAGGTCCGGAAAGTAGTCTGGGTATAGTGCCTTTAGGTGCCACATTTATCGCTGGCACTAGCTAGTTGGTTGGAGTGATCCCTTAACTACTGGCGTAAATATTCCCAAGGGCAACTCTACCCACTTTTTCAGCAGTCCATGTTTTTCCCTACTGTAGACAATTCCAGCTTATTCTCAAAATCCAAAATGACGGAACCACTCCTTCCTTGAGCAGAATCTATGTGCCAACCCAAAGGTGTATCAAGGAAAATGAGCCATCCCCTCTGTTGTGGTCAGGTCACTCAAAGACTGTTTGTGGGAAGTTAATCTCCCACTGGGTTTGGTAATAGCCTACCTCGGGAAACAAAGGGTTGCCCTCTGCAGGTTTTTATCTCATATTAGTTCGTGAAGGGGCTGGTCCCTTTTCAAGTTAAAGTTCCTGGGCTCACCCTAACTGGTATTACAGAAAGGGGGAGAAAAGCACCTTCCAACAACCAAGAATATGTTCCTGCTCAGGGAGCGATTTTCTTAACTCAATAAGGTCAAACGCTGTCTGGATAGCTGCTAGAGAGCTACTGACATTTAGCCTCTAGGAGCCTTAGGCAAGGAAAAATACATTTCTAAAAATGACTTTTTCTAAGTAGTTATTGAACTTTCAACTTCACCATTGAATAGATCTTTTAATGAACGTGAAAAATAGTGGTTGAGTTATTTGTCTAGCTGTCCCAAACCTGAGGTAGCAGAACTAATATTTTCATCTACACTTCTGTTTTCATTATATTACTGACACAGCCATCCATGGTGAAAAGAGCTTTGCAGGTCTTGTCACTATAGGGTCATGGTAACATCAAATTCCTTCATGTTATAATTTGAAATACCTTGCGCCCTACCTTGTGGACTACTAGGCCTACAAGGGGATTATATTTAATATTTTTACATGAGGTTTTCTCTGTCAATATTCTTTTTTTATCAGGTCAGTCTGCAGGTTTAAGCTGCACTTGTCAGGCAACACTCTTAGGCCTGAAGTAATGTTCTTTCTGTCTCAAGTGGATGGTACAATAAGTGCTGCACTCCACTGGTTACATTTAATTGTCCATGCCATGGGTATATTTCTGCACTATATACAATGTCCTTGTAGGAAAGTTAGGCCAATTAGGAGTTAGCCAATTTTGCCTTATTTGAAGGGGTCGGAACACAGACACTGGGGCCTATTAGTAGTGTCCCAGCACAAGGAGTCAAAAAACCTGAAGCATCTGTCCAAAAAAAAATGGGAGGGTTTACATCAAAAAGGAACCTTTCTCACAGTCTCTTTTTTGTCAGTAGTAATTTTGAAGTGGATATGTGTGCATCTTTATTCAATAATGAATGTGTTTTGTGGGCATGTTTTTTAGTAATTGCACTTATTTTGCTTATTTAGCAGCAGAAATTCCCTATTTTCCCAGCACTACCCAATGTCCCTCCCATTTTTACATCTAAAATGATGATTTTAGCATGCAGTGTTCTCTACACTCATGGTGGAGAATTCCACACATAAAATATAGAGGAGGGGAAGATGTCTGTCCAGAGATAAGTGAACTGGATTTGTGAGTACATAAAATAGTGCTACCTGAGCACTACTTTATGTAAGCAAAAGGTTTTTGCCATCAGCTGCACTCTCAAACCAGAATTAACAATATTATTTCTCTTATGTCACAGCACCCTCCATATAAATGTTCATGTATTGTACAATGGATAAGTCTCCCTACTTGCGCAGAGGCATTTTTATTCACAGGGTGTTTTATTAACTTAAAGAAAAATACACATCAAAATAAGAGTTATAGAGTAAGGTGGGCAATCTCATGGCTGAAAAATTCAAGCTGCAATTGTGAGAAAACTGGGCTTTTTTGCAGCAGCCCTCTCATCTTTTGCCTCCATTTGTGACAGATACAAGTGTTTTCTGACTCTGATTGTGCCCTGGGCCCTGTGAACCATGTCTAGGGCCTGTCCCCTGATTAAAAAGGTATATGCAAATTAGGTATAATTATATTTGGCTCTGACAGCCTGCCTGTAACCCTGTATGTGGTAGGGTATGTAGGTCTAGGGACCCCAGTGGAGTTTGGGCACCCATGGGTGCACTGATGTGGTGCCTGGTGTCATTTTAAAGGCAGGCTTGCCTAATTGCCTGCTTTTACAATAAAGTTAAACCCAAATTTGACTTTGTAATTAAAAGTCATTCTAAAGTATTACACTACCTTATTTTTAATAAATATGTCACCCCTAAATTCTGCCCTAGGTGCCCCAAGGGTTGGGTGCAGTGTAACTAGAATCATGGACAGTACAAAGGATGTTTTATAAGCCCTGATGAGGGGAAATCTTCCAATTTACTTTTCCCCTATTGTAGTGTATTAGCTCCATAAGCTAGCATTGGAAGGCTTTATTTTAAAATAATAAAGTCTTGTTTCTAATAGGAAAGTGCTAAATGTTTCATGTAATATATCAAATTAATAGTTAGACTAAATCCTTGCCAATGTTAGATTATAACTATTACAGTGGAAACGTTTTAGAACTATTTCTAAAAGTTACCTAAATCAGCCCTGTAGTAGCCAGCCTTTCCTGATTGGCCAACCTCTGGCAGGCTGAGCCAAGCTACCTTAAAGGGGTGAAGTGGCCTCGGCTGAAACAAAGGAAGCATCTGATGGGTGGAGAATTGTTGCATCAGATGTTATAGCAGGATGGGGAGTAGTTGGCCAAACTGGTCTTCAAAGGTGGTAAAGACAGAAACCAGCCCTCCCCCATGTCCTGCACCCCCAGCCAGATGAGAGATCCTGTAATTGAATTAACAGAGGGGCTAGAAGGGGTGTGTTAGGGAAACATGCCACACCAGTGGGTGGGCTTAGCCAGATCTAAACTCCAAGGAGAGATTATTTCAATTTTTATCATTTTGGATTTTTGTGAACTAGTGCTAGCTGGGAATTATTTTTGCCACACTTCGCAGGAAGTGGTAACCCTGGAAGGTGGTACCCTGCACATCATTGGTCAGGGGTGGTCCTCTGCTTGCAACCCAGGAGCAAGAATAAATATGGAAGAGCTGCCCAGCAACTCAGATCCGTGCTGGAAGAAACCAAAGATGAAGTACTGCCTTCCTGAACCCCTGGTCTGCACCCACGAGGACTGCACCAACTGAACAGTATAGGCTTTACCACATAAATTATTTTGTCTTGCTTCTAAAGATCAGAAATGGACATCCTGCAAGCAACAAGTATAAAGGAGCTACCAAGAGTCCCCTGCATCAAGTTCTGCCAGAAGAGCCCAGCTGACCATCATCCAGTGGCCTTTTAAGGATTCTGACCAGGTCCATTCTGGGAATTGTAGTCCCAACTCCCAAGAGCTCCTCAGAGCTTCTGGAACCTTGGATCACGTTTCTGGACACTGCAAGACTCCAAAAAGGAATTCTAGAAGAAGATTGAGAACTTTGGAGAAGTTTTGAGCATCTTTGGAAAAAAATCTCAATAATGTGACCTTCTTGATGACTAGAGTCAAGCTGGCGATGTCGAACCGTGACCCGGTCTGAATGTCACGTTTGTCCTGCTGAAGCTCAGGAGCTCTTCCCCATTGACGAGACTACCAGGATTTGCCTGGGACCTCGTACTGAGCCAAGCCGACAATGGCCTGAAGAGGAGCCTCGCTCGATGACTAGAGAAAAACCTCCAGAAAAAAAGACAAACTGCCTGATTTAGAGTTTGGGGGATGAGGTTACTCTATCACAAACATGACAGATATCCCGTCCGCCATATTTCAATCCCATTAGGTCCTACGGGAAACGTAATACGGCGGATGGAATAGCCATCACATTTGTGATAGAGTAACCCTCCCACCCTCCAAACTCTAAACCAGGTCCTTAGTGAAGGTTATATTTTGACCAAGGCCTCCCACTCAGTGTATCCGTCTTGGGCTCCATTGTGGTCAGCCAAAACTTTGACTGTGTCCCAGTCAAGAGCGAACTAATGCCCACAGTTGTTGCTTTTTGCTTTTAGGCACTAGAAAGCACATTTTTACATTTAATATTTAAAAATTCATTTCTCCAGTTCCCTACATTTGATTTTTGTCATTGTGGTGTCATTTTAAAGATAAACATTGTTTCTATTTTTAGATTGGTGTTGGATTTGTATTGTGTGTTGGATTTTACTTATTTACTGTTGTGTTGATATTAAATGCTTTACACACTTGTCTAATAAATTAAGCCTAACTGCTTGTGGACCAAGCACTACCAAGGGTTAAGTAAGGATTAATTTATTGACACCATGACTTGAGTTTATGTGAGATTGAGGCTTATTACTAAGTGTGAGTATCTACCTTCCCTTACTAATAATCCACTTTCCAACAGAAATAAAATGTTCACAAGGTCAGCTTTGAGTCACAATATCTTCAGCAGAATAGGCATTGCTCTTTGTGATCAGCCTCGAATTTGAGAGCTTCTTGATTGTCAAAGGCTGCCTTGATAACAGACTTCCAAAGCACTTGGCACTTAAATGAGGGGAATGTTCTGCTTCCGGACATTTCAAGAAGAATGAAAGATGAATTACAAAGTGCTGCATTTCAAATAAAGCCTGAAGGCTCGAGATACAGTACACATGAAATAAATGACTGTAACGGTTTGTACTTCATATTTTTGTATGGAGTATATCCATTTTCTACTGCCACCACTCTTTTTCCCGCAGGCTCCTAATTGCGGAGAGATCTATTAGGTTGTGTTATGAAGCTCGCACATCAAGGCCTGCCTTCGACCCTTTTAAAGAGTTAAAAAGCATGATGCATTGTTTTCCTTGAGGCTTAGGCTAATGTTAGATAATCACGACCTACAGCATATAATGCTGTCTTTTCACACAATGTTTTACTGTGTGGCTTCGTTGGCAGTGGATAATACATTGCTCCGCTGAATGTCTGACACGAATCATACAACATTTCTTTGATAGATTTCACTCGTCCCAACTATAACTCATTAATTTACCGTGGGGTGGCTTTTGATTTCTCCTTCAACATCGACCGCATTTTAATTCTTGGGATCTATTTTACACTCACACTCTTGTTTTGATTAGGGATGGGCAAAATTTGTGAAATGTGCTTTCATTTAAATTGCCTGAAATATTTGAGAAAATTCACCAAATTTTGGCTAATTATGCAAAAATCAAATTTGTCCTTTAGCACTATATTTGAACGTGAAATGCATCCTCAAGTAAATTTTGCATGTAAGGACACATTTTGTACTAAAATATTGCATTAAAAACAAAAGTAACATAGACTCGTGTTCGGCTTATTTCCTTTATTCCAGCGCTCCCATGACATAATTACGCAAAATGGCGTAACTTGGGGAAATTTGCATAACAAGTGTTTTACAGAAGTACTGAAATTCCGAAAAGTACGCTGGGGTAAATCAAATGTTGACATGTCGACTGTTCATTTGCCATTCTGCCATATCTTTCAATTTCTGATCACAAATTAACAGTTATTATCAATACCATCGGTGCTTGGACAATGCCTTGCAGTAGAGAGTGGATAGTGTGTAGCTTTGTGCCAAAATAGTGTCCAGAAAGCTCCCCTTTACAAATTGATTTCTAGGAATACTTCAGAAATTGGCGTTTGTGAAAATTCTCCCCAACACACATCTCCCAGATTTAACAAGATGTATACTTTCTTGGACATGGGGAACTGCCAACAAAGGCCAATAGGACAGTGCTTCTCAGCCAACCACAAAAGTCAAACATACAAATCTATTCTTGGGATAGGCTTAGGTGCAGCAGGTATCATAAAAGAGTAAATCAGTCTCTTAGCTTCTAATACAACTAAAGGAAACTAACAGCCAATGCTTTGTCTCATGTTTTTGCCATTCTTCTGTAACACTAATTTGGAGGGTTGAGGAGGAAATTATGTTATTTACATATTTAATCCTACTCTTCCCACGGTAAAATATAACTAACGCGATTTGTACCTTGTCGCTCACAGAAATATCAACATTACCAACTCTAAATTAATACATTTTTCCTTTACGCTTAAGAAAGACGTCAGATCAAGAACGTTAGTATTCAGTTTTGGTTGTATTAATAAGCAACCAAATAGCATCCTTCCAATGCTTGATCTTTGAAAGTTTCTCAACCAAATGGCATCCTTCCTGTGTTTGATCGGTAAAACCACCTCAGTTACTCGATTACGATCTTCAAGAGAGTCCGTTGAGATTTGAAACACCAACCTTGTGTCATCTGCATAACTTTAAAATTCCACCACAGGCTTACTCAAAATATGGTAGAGTGGTTGTAAGTATGTACTGGATAATGGAGAAAGCCATGGCCCCTGTGGAGTACCATATTCCATCATCCGGGGGTCTGCTTGCTTTTGCCTAATGACCACTTGTGGCTTTCTGTTACTGGGGAAGAACTCCAACCAGTTACCTGCAATGTCCAATACAACTAGAAGATGTATTTTCTTCAGATCAAGCTATCATGAGTCTGTGTCTGACCTGGGTTGTGTCCCTTCTTTATTGGCTCAGTAAGCTGTCACAAAGTCAAACATTAATATAACCTTATAAGTGGGTTTCTCATTGAGAGCAGGAAAAAATGAAATACAGTTTCTCAACCCCAATCCAACACAGTTCCTTAGTTAATCTGACTGTCTCTCTTTTTTCCCTGCTCACCAGCCAAGATAAGTAGCCTCTCTTGTCTGTTGTGATATCTTTCAGTTGACACTTATTGCTCTATCTGTGCATTTTCATTTTTTCAGAGCGGCAGAGTTTGATCTCTCAAGGGACCAGCCTTTTGTGTTGTAGAAAGACTGCTTAGTGGATTACTTGAGCACTCTTGTAGTGGGCAAAGTGAATACCAGGATCAGCTTGTTTTGGCAGGCTAGCATTATAGAGGGCACTTTGCACTGCAGATGAGCGTGCTAGTAAGCCCCTTTTCTGCCTCGGCATGTGGTGGTTCAAAAGAAGTTTCTTTATGCTTCCTCTAAGTCCTAAGTATAATTAAGATGGAGCTATTTTACTTCCTTCATCTGACTGCCCACACCGAGATCAGCCCACAAACCCACCAGACATTACAGAAGCAGTAGGCTTGCCTGATCCTACCAGGCACATAATAGGTGTTAGTTGTTATTTCTGATTTTGGGACTCTTAGAGGTTTTTTTTGTGTTATATCCCACCTATTAGTAGTGTAAAACAATGCTTTAATGGTGACCACCAATACATCAAGTGATAGAAAATGGGGAATAAGTATTTATTCATTTGGGATTAGCCCTGTCTGAGGTCATTAATATGTTGGTGTCAAGGAAAGTAAATGAGGCCTTTAAGCTTCTGAGTACGTAACTGCTCATGCTCCCAGCCAGCCCAACCCCCATCTTGGAAGGGATAAAGAATCTATGGGCCATGATGCTCCAGCTCCCAGGGCCAATGGGGTCCTCTCAGCTCAGGAAAGCACAACAAAAGGGTGGCACCGGACTTTGGAGGCTTTTATAGGATTGGAGAATACTTTTTTCAGAAGGTGTGCATTCTGCAACATATGCTATCCTCCTGATAGGCTAATAAAATGTGTGCTGACAAGAACAGTTTCGACCCAGTTCTTTTCAACCCTAAGGGAAACCTGCTACGAGGAAACTAGGTGAATAATAGGCACCTGTAAATGAAGAGGTGGACAGATGCATACCTTGGCATTCAGGCCACTCCCTCCATGGAGATATTGATTAGAATTAATGGACTTAGGACATGTTATAAACAGACCAGGATTTTCACCCTAGCTCATAGTGGATCCAGGCTGCTAGAATGGAAACCTCTAGACAAGTAGGTTTTACGCTCAACTTAGGATGGATTACCCTAGACCGTCTTTCTATGGAAAGCTACACTGACTCCAAAGATCAGTGCCAGGATGTCTACCTTCCTGGCTAAATTAATAAAAACTCCAAGAAGTTTAATAGGTCTTAGTATATATGTCAGGACAAATTCCTTGATGTGTCTGGCCCACTAATAAAGAGCTTGGATTTGGTGGAGAAGGAAAAACTATCATGCAATGTGATCCCCTGTCATTGTCTTGGGTTGGAAGCTGATAGTCATTTGTCTTAGAGAACACAAGTTGTGTGCTGTCTACTGACAGACAGCGCTCTTTGCTCATAGAGGTTGATTCCCAACTAAAGAGTGTGGCTCTATTAAAGCCATGTACAGTTGTCAAGGGTAATATGTTCACAGGCCCCTTTGTTAAGGAATTGAGATTTCTTTTTTGAACATTTCCATCCTCAGAAAAGGCACATCCTTTGATCAAGAATGTGTTTTGCAACACTCTTTTTTTTAGGGAATGCTTATCCAGCCACTATTTCCCACAAAGTCTCCAGAGAATGGAACAAAATTGAAATGCAAGGTTTTAAGCAGTGGAAGTTTTTAACCCAAGAGGGTAACCAACCAGTCTGAAGTGTGGTGGAAGGTGTGTTTTTTGAGGAGCAATACATTTCCCAGAAGTTTTCATCAGCAAAGACGATTCATTTACTTGACTAAAGTTAGGGGAACAATTGTGGGGGCAAACAGCCATAAGGGATGCATGAGTTCTCCAGATGTTATAGGGGTTCTGTACAAAATAACATGGATCTCTGATTCAGAAAACTGAAACTGAAATCACTTCTCTTTTCAGAACAGGAGGCTCAGTCAATAGATACCAAAGTATTAGAAATGGAGTGAAAGATGCCTATTTTAGGACTTGCCTCACTCCAATAGGGTTTTTTAGCAATATCTTCTTCAGGGAAATACATGATAGTGGTCATAGACAGGTACTAAACTTGAAGGAATTGAAGTGGGTAACATACCATCTTTCCAAGATTGAGAGAACCACCTTAGGAAGGAGTGTCGCTCCCAGGTTATTAGATGGTGTAGTTTGTCTTCATGGATGACTGCCTGACCATTCCCATTCTTAGTCCACACCGGCGATTCTGCCAGTTCTGTTAAGGGAGCTGTATTTTTTGTTTTGTTTTTTAATTCAAAGTGCTGTCTTTCGGCCTGTTATTGGCCTTGTGGTGCTTTAAAAGACCACTCTGACCAATGGTAGTCACTAAAGTTCAGGGGGATTAAATTGATTGTCGACCTGGAGGATAGACAACTGATGGATCAGTTTCTAAGATGGCTACATTGCAACCTGAAGACAGCAATAGCGCTTCTCTAGGATTTGGGTTTTGTGATCAACAACTAGAAATCAGAGCCGGTCCCCATACTTTGAACTTTCAGGATTTTGTCATAGACTCTGTCAATGCTACGCTCATGATGCAAAGCCCATAAAGTCTAACTCCAATTTATGTAGGCCCTGACACCATCTTAGATAATGGAGTCACCATCATTCCTGATTTATTTAGAATCATTTTTCTGTCTGCTATTTGATGCAGTTGTCATCTGAACTTATCTTTCTAAGAACTATGGAAGCGTTAAGTTGTTTGTCTAGACATAGATGTAACACCTGATGCAACATTCATCTGGGCCAACATCTATTTTTCAACATGACAAAGTTAAATAAGAACAAATGCAGATATATAGCTGAAATAGTGTAGTCTGAATTGACGTCCTTTTAACTTATATGTTCATAAGGAAACATCTGGTACAGACACCATGTATTTCTTATATCAAGAAAGTCCAATTTCTGATACAATTTAAAATATAAGGACTGCAGGTTAACCACTTGTCAGGAGAGGTCCTTCACCCAGATTATCAAACAATATTCTGCAGCAACGGTCTCTCCTACTGCCAGTAGACTTCGCACTTTGTAGATTCTGCATCTCACCAGAAGCCAATAAAGAGTCCCAAAGGAAGACCATAGTGTGTGTTCTCCCACAATGGGGAACACTGTCTTCCCGCCTCCTCTGATAAAATGGGCCTTTGCTGTCAACAAGGTATGCAGTGAGTCTCTTCTCCCTGAGAAACTCTAGACTGCAAACTGCTCTACCTCTCATGTGCTCTAGTGTAGTGTAGTGCATAGAAGTAGACACTTGGGTGTTAGGTTCTAGATGACATTTTAACCATGTCAGTTTATTTTCAGTAGTTCTAACATGCCTTCTTTCTGTTTTTATAATAGTCTGCATGGTTGTATTAGATGTACTAAGAAACAGGTTGTTCCTGTAGTAATAAATAAGTTTTACATACAAGTGTCCATTCTTCTTAGTGAGGTGGGTGTGTGATACTGTGAATAACAAAAAAAGGTTTGTTACTGTTGCCTCGGTACCCCTGATCCCTTCATAGGGATTGTTAGTAATACAAAAGCAATACCTCTATTTCAATAATAAGTTGAATAATGTTCCAAGGGCTACAATAACCTGTCTTTCACCGTAATTGCTGGTGCATTGACCAAGTTCACCTGTGTCCCACTTGGGCGGGAAAGTATTCCCTGTAGAACTATACCAGAGTCAATGTCTGTGCAACACTCGTGCTCCCTGCAGAGCAAGTGTTAGGAACTAGGAGGAAATTTAGGAGGACATTGGTAACTGAGAAATTAGGTTACTAGTTAAGGCAGTGTGAGCCCTTCTCAAGAAACAACCAGAATCTCTTTAAAGGTGAAATACCAAAAGTCACTAAATTGATCTCTGCTTAACCCTCTGCTAGCTTGGCACAAAACATTGAGGCTTAACAGAAAGGCAATGTGTAAAGAATTTATGCAGAATTTAAACAGTAATGAGGTAAAAACACAACACAAGAAAGATCCTACAACAATTTAGAAACATAGAGAAAATTTAATGCATATTTGACACCAAAATTACAAAAATACAATCAGAATAATGGGAGTTATGAAACTTTCAGAATTTAGATAAAAGGTGCAAACTGCCAGGTAAGGGTATATGGTTACACTGGACCGGGGTAAGGGCAAAGTCACAAACTTAGGCCTACCGTGGGAAAGCAGAGGCCGGGCAGAGGACCAGGACAGGTCTGGTGAGGATTGCACCTTGTGTCCTGGCACACTTTAAAGTAGGAGAAGCTTCTGAATATTTCCCTACAGAAGTGTCTGGAATTTCCTGACCCCCTTCCCTGTTCCCATTCTGTCTGGGGCCACAATAGCTAGTGTTAAGTCATTTGTGTGTGAGCTCGGGTAGTGCCTTTGAGGAGTAAGTGCGGTAGGTGACAGCTCCACCCACCTCATCCTGTCAGAGGTGGCCCATCTTGCCAACTCCCAGACCCTCTATTATGATGCTGTCTGGGAGGAATACACAAAGGCCAACTGGCAACTATGCCAAGTTATGTAACCCAGGAACAGGCTTCAGGCATTTAATAGTTTATGGGACAGGTAAGCCTAGCAATAGTGAAACACAACCTAAGGTTTCTTTTCTCTATCAGGGCATTTAAAACTTAAAAATACATGTCCAACTTTTAAAATTCAATGCACTTTGCCCTATGGGCTATTTAGACCCTACTCCAGAACCACATATGTATTAAAAGGGATGGTTTATACCTGGAAAATGTTTGTTTTTCCAGGTCATACTCTCAGTGTAAACTGCACACATAGGCTGCAGTGATAGGTCTGACACATGTTTAAAAAGTCCACTTAAGAGGAGGGCACGATAAGTGCTGCAGGCCCACCGGTGGCATGCAATTTACAGGCCCTGTGTACATGTAGAACCACTTTACTGAAGACTTACAATAAATACAATGTGCCACTAGGGTATATGCTAGTTTTATCACGTTTAAAGGAGAGAGCATAAACAATTTAGCACTGAGTCCTACAAGCCAACAAAATTGGATTCAGAAAACAGGAGGTTAATGGCAAACCTTTGGGGTATAACTGTTAGGAAAGGGATAAAGTTTAACAGTAAGGGACAGGCTTTCTCTATGAGAACTGCAGGCCTACTCTCATTCTCCATCCTAGCAATCTTTCCATGTCCCATGCACTACAAAGCCCTACATAAGTTAAAGGCCTCACACTTGAGGAAAAGCCTTGCAAACTTGGAGCGAATGCTGCCTCTTTTACAGGAGACCAGAACAGAGATCTGCAGGTGGAAAAGAAGAAGACTTGTTGTGTCACCCCTGGACATAGTAATAGAATCAGAAGCCAGTGGATGGGGCTATGGAGCCAAATTAAGGATGTCCGCACAGATGGAAGATAGTCTTAGGACAAGCTAAATCTCCCCATTATGTGCCTTGTGTTATGGCAGAATTATTTGTGATCATGATGAATGTGTACACAGATGGGGGTATGCAAACCATGATGCTAGCACATCTGGTAAGTATTTTCTAAAACTTTAGTCTGAAACACCAGATATCAATTATGGCACATTCCATTCCAGGACACTAGAACTTGGTAATTGATTGGAACTCCAGATTCCTACAGGTCTTCAGTCACTACTGTATGAACAGCACGTTCTCTCATGCAGTGACTGTGGCCATTTATGATTTGTTTGCTTGCAGATTGAAGTATCAGCTTCTTGAATTTGTCATTTGGTAACCATACAGTGACACCAATACGGCGAACACATTCATTTAGAATTGGTCTCGGGTCAGAATTATGGAGACCCCATTTGCCTTCTTATTCAATCTCAGCTTAAGTGAGATGCCAACTGGCCAATCTTTTCTGGGTAAATAAGATTTGCAGGTCACACGCTGGGTGCTTGCCACTTCTGGAGCTGCTGCAGGATTGTCCATTTTCTATTTTCAACTTTCATATGATCCAGATGGATTTTCCTGGATGCTAGAAGCCACGTTGAGACTAATAGCATGGTGGATTACAAGAGACACTGAATGATTCCTGACCTTTCAGGGGTTTGTTCCTCTCTTTTATAAAATGCATGGGTATAGGTGACTGTTAAAAGATTACACTCCTTTAGGGAATATGATAACATTGGTGTGTGGCTTCGAAACTAGATCCTGTGGAAGCTGGAATTACTCACATACTGAGCTTTTTGGCAGAGCTTGTGAAAGCAGGTTTAGCATACAGGGTGGCTAATACCTTTCATTCAGCTACTTTAGCAGGACATTTTCCCATTAACATGGTCCCAGTGAAGGAACATCCTTGGGTGTGCAAGCTCTTGTGTAGCTGGGCAGCTATCCGGATCTTAAAGCCCAATTATTCCATCCTGTAGAGGCTATTTTAGTATTGATTCTCTTTTTGTTGGCAGGAAAACTCATTTCTCTTCAGGAAAGAGCTTTCAGCAAATTTGCCCATGCTTCTCTGCTGTATTTGGCGCAGACAGGTTTCCAATGTTGTGGTGTAATGTTTATTCCAGAAGAATTAATATTTATTGCTACCATAAGAACAAAGTTCATCATCTGTTGAAACATGTCACAAGCTTTTCCAGTTCACAAATTGTGTGTTGTTTTGTGCATCAAAGCATGTGGAGAACAGCAATATTAAGGCTGACAGGAGTGCACCAGCTGATATTGCTCAAAAACCATTCAAGCTGTTTCTTTCCCCATACATTACTAAGTGACTGGGTTCAGTGAGTCATACAAGAAGCTGGTATTAAGCACGGGCCCAGTAGCCTTAGAGGCTTTGTCCTTGGGTTGAAGACTGGAGGACATACCAAACACACAGAATGTATTATCAAATTCCACTTTCAAGAACCCCTTTGTGAGATTGACTTTGCTGGTTGTGAGTACGCATTGAAGATGCATATTCCTCACATTTGGTCCTGACATTGAATGTACAATTTCCAGGCTAACGCGGCAGGCAGTGTCAATTCTGTCAAGGACAGGAAGGAGAGGGTTATCTCACCAGGCATTCATTGCATACCTCTAATATAACAATTAAAATGCTTGGGAAGATGTAAGTAACTAGTTCATTGATTTTTGCAGTGGCTGATTCATTGTGGTCCTGCTGTTAGGAATTATTTCTGATTGAAGTACATTGCACCACCGATTTGGTGACTCTATATTGATCTACTTTGTAGGGAGATTTTCAAACTCCTTGCACATTTTAAATATTTCAAAGTGTTCCTTGCCTCTCAAACTAGATGGACAACCTCTTAGCACTAAATATAAATATATTGTGACATATTTGTCTTTATCTCTATTAAGTTAATGCAGTGTCAGATAGGGTCTTCTGCCATCTCTGCTTATCTTTTCTTACACAGAACTGTAACTCTTTCAGTTGTTTTAAAAACAGGGATTGAGCTTGTCCTTTTTCATTCTGAAAGGGTCAAATTGTTCAACACAGGTAGAAAGTGTGCCTGCTCCACTAAGGAGTCCAGT
The DNA here is from genome assembly GCF_031143425.1 of Pleurodeles waltl. NCBI lineage: Eukaryota > Metazoa > Chordata > Amphibia > Caudata > Salamandridae > Pleurodeles > Pleurodeles waltl. The sequence continues at coordinate 194,361,882 of NC_090449.1, forward strand.
CTGCATAGAAGAGTCTCTCTCTCTCTCGCCACCTCATTAAAATTATGTTGAGCTTCTTGCATACCTCATCTGATTCATGGAAGCAAAACAACCCTTTTTTAAGGGTTCTGTGCGTTTTGGGTCATGCTACACTCTGTAAAACAATGACATCTGTTAGAAGTGGCATCGTTGGTGTGGTCTTAACTTTTTGCCTCTGTTTCCCAGGTTGTTGATGTGTGCTGGACTCTGTTTGTGCTGTTTTTGATATTCTGGGCACTTTACCACTGCTATCCAGTGCCAAAGTGCAAGTGCCCCTATGTAAAATATATGTGCAATTGGCTTCCCATTATTGCCATATTTGATTTACTAGTAAGTCCCTAGTACAGTGCACTAGAGGTGCTCAGGGCATGCAAATCAAATGCTACTAGTGGGGCTGCAGCACTAGTTGTGAAACCCATATAAGTATCCCTGTAAACATGGCTCAGACTTGCCACTGCAGTATCTGTGTGTGCAGTTTTAAACTATCAATTCGACTTGGCAAGTGTACCCACTCGCTAGGCCTAAACCTTCCATTTTATACATGTAAGGCACCTCTAAGGTAGGCCCTAGGTAGCCCCATGGGCAGGGTGCACTGTATGAAAAAGGTGGGACATGTACTTGTGTGTTTTACATGTCCTAACAGTGAAAAACTGCCAAAAACGTTTTTCACTGTTGCAAGGCCTATCTCTCTCATAGGTTAAATATTATTAAAGTGCAGATTCCTTTTGGGAGGAGATAAAAATTTGGAGTTTAGGATCTCTGAGATCACAAATTAAAAATACATCTTTTAGTAAAGTTGTTTTTTAGATTGTGTGTTTGAAAATACCACTTTTTGAAAGTAAGCATTTTCTTTCTTAAACCATTCTGTGACTCTGCCTGTTTGTGCATTCCCTGTCTGGGTCAGTTTGACAATTGGGGTGCTTGCACCTCTCTCTAGATAGTGACACAAAGGGAGCTGGGGTCTAGCCGGCCTTTCCTGATGAGCCATCTGTGCTGGGAGGGTGGGGAAGGGTGGTCACTTATATCTGAAACGGCTGTGCCTGCCCTCACACAATGCAGTCTCCAGCCCCCTGGTATGTGTCTGGGGCCTTGCCTGGGCAAGGCAGGATCTTGAAAACAACAGAGACTTCTCTTTGAAGTAGGCCTACTTCAAAGACAGAAGTAGGTATAAGAAGAGTACCCAAAACCCCTGAAAATTAGATCACTTCTAAAATCAAGAGGAACCTCTGCAAGGAGAAGAGCTAAAGAGCTGAGGAGAAGTGCGGCCCCTGCCTGTGACTGTGCTTTGTTGGGTTATCCTGCAGTTGCTGCTTCTGCCTGTCAAAGGAGACAAAGACTGTACTTTGTTATGCATTCCTGCTTGAGAAGAATCTCCAAGTGAGCTTGCCTCCTGTTGTTGAAGACTAAGGGTCATCAAAGACTTCCCCTGCCAGCACCTGGACTCTCTTCTGAGACTCCTGCCCTGCCTTGTGGTGCCCTATCCAGTTCCTGGGCCCTTGAAAGGTGAAGTTGGCAGACAAGAACTGAAAATCCACGCACAGACCAAAGTGTGGGGAAATTTTTGACGCACCCTTTATGACGCAGTTGATAAACGGCGCACCGCTGGCTTCACGACTGAAATCAACGCTCCACCTTCATGGCTGCTGGAAGATCGATGCATCATGGCTAGAGAAACGACACGCAACACCCGCTAACAGAGGCTGATAACGATGCAAAGCCCATGCAGAGCGTTTCTGTTTGTGACTTTGAAAACATACGTAATGAAAAAAAGACTGGGATCCATAGTAACTGTGATTGGTGGTTGCAATGAATGGTGGAATCTTTGCAAGGTAGCTCTGGGGTAGCTGCCAATCTTACAGCTCAGTTGGGATTTGTTTGTAGCATAAGACACAAATGTAATAGAACAAAATTAATGTACACTTATGCCAAGGCTCTGATCAACAAGCATTTTACACATACTGTAAAGGGTTCACTACATATTTATTAAACGTTAATAATAGAAGAGGAAACTCGGGGAAAAGTCTTACCTACCCTAATCTGCCCTAACTACTCATTACCCACAACTGTCCCTAACTAACCTAAGCTACACTTACTTATCACATGTAACGAAATGTTCTAAATATCACCCCCCCACCCCCCCTTATGAGATGGGACACATGGAGGACAACAGATACTAACCTAAACACATACTATCCTATACTAAACACACAAGAACCCCAACATAGATTCCCACCCACACACTCAAAAAGAAAAAAAATAAATAATCAGGACCCCCATCCCCCACCCACTAACACTAACTAAACTAACAGCCTCTACTAACCTAACACTAAGCCCTCTAAGCCCACTAAGTATAAGAACAAGGAAAGAGGAGGGAGGGGAGGGAATCATGCCCATTAACAAAGTCTAGAGGTTGGCCCTCCGGAGGGTCCGCTTAATGGACCGCACACGCCTGTTCATACGGCGAACATCCCGGCTCAGGTGACTAATTTTCCAGAGGACATGGTCCATTTTGCGCTGCATGTCCTGAAAAGCATCAGGGTGAATTGTTGCAGCTGGGGCAGGTCTGGGTACCAGCTGAGGACGTGTGTGGCCGTGTATTGTCAATGCCTGTGGGCTGTCGTGAAGGTGGTCCACTGCTAGGCCTGGAGCACTTGCGGACGTTGTTGGGACAACAGGCCCAGCTGTGGGTGGTGCCTCCTGGGGGGAAGTGGTGGTAGTGCTGGTGGTGGCTGTGGTGGGCAAAGTACGGCCACCCTGTGGGAAAGCCCTCCAGGCTCCGGAGGCACATTCGGTCCTGTATCATGCCATCCATATGTACCCTGACTCTACCAGCAGGATATGCTGGTAACGCATTGCCCGCCTCTGGAACTCACGGACCTGGATGGGTGTCATGTTAGCAGCTGTGAAGACAAAGGCAAAAAATTACATTAGCAACTGCATTGTGTGAAATGGCACAAGAAGTAAATCAGACAGTACATCTACTGTACTTGTAACAGCTCATATCATCATACAGATCTTGAATGTCCCTGAGGAAGTACATGGCAGGTCAGCCTACAAAGGTGGTATAACACATAGCACATCCAAACCCTACAAGATCAGTAACAACTGGCATGAATGTGGCATCAGAGTTCTGACAGTTGTCAGCTAACAATCATGCAGCACATCCTCCGCCAATGACAGGGTGTTAGAAATGGGGTTTCTGGTTGGCTAGGGTATGCACCTCAGCCAGGCAGAATTTACCCACTCTAGTCAGGGCAAGGGAGTTACACGTCCAAGATAGCCCCTGCTCACCCCCTTGGTAGCTTGGCACGAGCAGTCAGGCTTAACCCGGAGGCAATGTGTAAAGCATTTGCACAACACACACAATACATGTGACGCAATATACCCACCACAAAGGAAACACAACACCAGATTATATGAAAAATATACTGTATTGTACACAACGTAATAATTAGACCAACATCACATAACAGTACTATCCTGCTACCTTAGCAGTTGTCAGAACGTTACACATTAGTTACTCTGCAAACTAGCAGTAGTCACACATAACACACAGGTTACTCAGTATTCTGCAACATAAGCAGTAGTCAGGACACACGTTATCACATTAGAACACTTGTCATAAGAATATCATAAAACGTCCATAGTAGGAACATTAGAAAACCTATGGCAAGTTAGGGAAACATATTAGCAAGTTATGCCCATAAAAGGAACATTTGCACATATATGTATAAAAGACACTTCATCAAAGTGGATAGGTTAGCATAACATTTCCAGTAGGCCCGACAAGGAACATTAACAACCGTTATCACTGAAGTTATGCAGGGTACAGAACATTCTCAGATGCCCATATTATCAGTAGTATCCTCTTAGGAGTGCCACAACCACTACCTGATAAGCACCAGTGCTTATTTTATAAATGCGGTGGTAATTTCCAGTCTCTGTCAAGAAGCGCAGGAGCTCCTCTTTGGGGAAATACGGTACTCCGAGGAGCACTCGTATACCGGGTGTATCCCCGGGGAAGATAGGGAGCTCGGCAGGAATGGGGCCTCCGGTGAGGGCTCCCTTCCCGTCCTGCGAGCTGTCCGGCAAGATGGTGCTTCTAGGAGCACCGCAGATTTAAGGAAGGAGCTCACGCGCTCCTTCCTTGTCCGATAATTTTGAAGGGGGCTCGGCAGAGACGGGGCCCTCGGTGGGGTTCCCTTCCCACTCTGCGGACTGCCCGAGCGAAATCTCTCGGAGAGGGGAGGCTGGAACGGGCCCTCACCACTGGGCCACAAAAGCGAGACCGTGCTCCGCATCCCTGGCATCAGGATTTACTGGCCCTCAGCTCCGTTACTGGGAGCATTACGGTACTTCTCTGGCCGAGCCTCCACGATTCGGGACGCACGACCAGTTGGGCCACGCCCACAGGATTCCTCCGGTGGGGCCCGACTGACGCTCCTCGAGGCCGCAGCTGCCCAGCCGGTCCGTGGCAATGCTGGCACCCTTGAGGGGGGTGACCAAAGGGCACAGAAGGTCCGCCGCCCTCCTCCCTGGATTAGAGGCCACGACGCTCACCACGTGCAGCAGAACAAGGAATGCCCGGTCGCGGCGGTGACTTCTCCAAAGCAAATGTCAGAGTGCGCCTCCCAAGACGGGGGGCCGTTACAAACAGAAGGTGCTCCTCCAGGCGCTATACCCACCATCTCAAGGAATGGCTCGACGCACCATACAGCCACAAAGGAAACACTCATGTGATAGTTGCAGGGGTCAGGGGCCACAGCACCCTGCCCCTGGGGGACAACAGTGAAAAGAAAAAGGAGCACAGATGGCAGAGCCCAGCAGCAGGCCAGCTCAAGGAGAACACAGGCAGTTCCTCAAAGTGAACCAAGCAGGTCACAGGTCAGCACAGCAGCAGTAGTCCATGGCGGTTCCTGGTGAGTTCCTCCAGAAGCATTGTGTCCAGTTCCAAAGTCTTACAAAGAGTCTCCAAATTGTGGGGAAAATTCCCCTGTACTTATAGTCAGTTCTTACAGTGTTTTACAATGGTAGGGAGAGGAGGTTACAGCCAATTACAAATGGTTCTGGGAGTGCCCCCTCTCTCCTTTCAGCACAGGCTCCAAACATCAGTGGGGGGTTAACAACCCTATTGTGTGAGGCCAGGGCACAGTCTTTACAAATGCAGGTGTGCCCCGCCTCTCCCTTCTCTCAGCTCAGGAAGACTATTCAGTATGCAGATGCACCTCTGTGACACCTCCACCCTCCCTGTGTACAGGCTGTCTGAAAAGTATGCACAAAGCCCCAACTGTCACTCTGCCCAGACGTGGATTGGAGTCAAGCTGCAAAACACCAGAGTCATAAGCACAGATAAATGTGCACTTTCTAGAAGTGGCATTTCTGTGATAGTAATAAAAAATACACCCATACCAGTAAGCAGCATTTATTATCACCATCACAACCATACCAAACACGCCTACGCTACCCCTCATAAATCAGACAATACCCGTTACACATAAGGCAGGGCATTTCTAATGTAATCCTATGAGAAGGCAGCACTCACAGCAGTGAGACACCAAGTTAGGCTGTTTGTCACTACTAGGACAGGCCATGCAATATGGCACATGTCCTGCCTTTCTACATACATGGGACCCTGCCCATAGGGCTAGCTAGGGCGTACCTTACATGGGTGACTTACATGTAGTAAAAGGGGAGTTCTGGGCCTGGCAAGTAAGTTTAGATGCCAGGTCCCTGTTGCTGCAGGCCCACTAGTAGTATTTAATTTACAGGCCCTGGGTATAGAGATACCACTGTACAAGGGACTTATAGGTAAATTAAATATGCCAATTAAGTATAAGCCAATCATACCAACTTTAGATGGGAGAGCACCTGCACTTTAGCACTGGTCAGCAGTGATAAAGTGCTCAGAGTCCTAGAGCCAACAGCGAGAGGTCAGAAAAACCAGAAGGAAGGAGGCAAAAAGACTGGGGATGACCCTGCGTAAGGCCAAAAGTCCAACACAGGGCAACAAATGTCAGTGTACGGGATGGAAATCAAGGGCCACATGATTTGCAAATTGTAAATGGACTTGCTAGTATAGCACTCATGTGCTATACCTGAGTGTGTATACTAGGTTCCGACCAAAGATTCACTGATTTACATGTCTCTGTAACATACCTGTATCATCAGTCCTAGGTACACTATTCACAAACCCATGCCTGTGTTTGAGGGTGGGGGGTGGAGAAACAACTAACAATTTCAAACAACATGGGCACCCAGGAAGCTTAGGAAAGCTGGACATGTGTTTGGCTCTACACCCACACCACAGGTAAGGTGTATCTACAAATAGGAGACAGCAAACCCTTGATTAATCCCAGCGCCACACATGTCTGGAAATGCAGACCTTTGTCGACATCATATACTTCTTTCTTAAACCATTCTGTGACTCTGCCTGTTTGTGCATTCTCTGTCTGGGTCAGTTTGACAATTGGGGTGCTTGCACCTCTCTCTAGATAGTGACACAAAGGGAGCTGGGGTCTAGCCGGCCTTTCCTGATGAGCCATCTGTGCTGGGAGGGTGGGGAAGGGTGGTCACTTATATCTGAAAGGGCTGTGCCTGCCCTCACACAATGCAGTCTCCAGCCCCCTGGTATGTGTCTGGGGCCTTGCCTGGGCTCACGACTGAAATCAACGCTCCACCTTCATGGCTGCTGGAAGATCGATGCATCATGGCTAGAGAAACGACACGCAACACCCGCTAACAGAGGCTGATAACGATGCAAAGCCCATGCAGAGCGTTTCTGTTTGTGACTTTGAAAACATACGTAATGAAAAAAAGACTGGGATCCATAGTAACTGTGATTGGTGGTTGCAATGAATGGTGGAATCTTTGCAAGGTAGCTCTGGGGTAGCTGCCAATCTTACAGCTCAGTTGGGATTTGTTTGTAGCATAAGACACAAATGTAATAGAACAAAATTAATGTACACTTATGCCAAGGCTCTGATCAACAAGCATTTTACACATACTGTAAAGGGTTCACTACATATTTATTAAACGTTAATAACAGAAGAGGAAACTCGGGGAAAAGTCTTACCTACCCTAATCTGCCCTAACTACTCATTACCCACAACTGTCCCTAACTAACCTAAGCTACACTTACTTATCACATGTAACGAAATGTTCTAAATATCACCCACCCCCACCCCCCCTTATGAGATGGGACACATGGAGGACAACAGATACTAACCTAAACACATACTATCCTATACTAAACACACAAGAACCCCAACATAGATTCCCACCCACACACTCAAAAAGAAAAAAATTAAATAATCAGGACCCCCATCCGACACCCACTAACACTAACTAAACTAACAGCCTCTACTAACCTAACACTAAGCCCTCTAAGCCCACTAAGTATAAGAACAAGGAAAGAGGAGGGAGGGGAGGGAATCATGCCCATTAACAAAGTCTAGAGGTTGGCCCTCCGGAGGGTCCGCTTAATGGACCGCACACGCCTGTTCATACGGCGAACATCCCAGCTCAGGTGACTAATTTTCCAGAGGACATGGTCCATTTTGCACTGCATGTCCTGAAAAGCATCAGGGTGAATTGTTGCAGCTGGGGCAGGTCTGGGTACCAGCTGAGGACGTGTGTGGCCGTGTATTGTCAATGCCTGTGGGCTGTCGTGAAGGTGGTCCACTGCTAGGCCTGGAGCACTTGCGGACGTTGTTGGGACAACAGGCCCAGCTGTGGGTGGTGCCTCCTGGGGGGAAGTGGTGGTAGTGCTGGTGGTGGCTGTGGTGGGCAAAGTACGGCCACCCTGTGGGAAAGCCCTCCAGGCTCCGGAGGCACATTCGGTCCTGTATCATGCCATCCATATGTACCCTGACTCTACCAGCAGGATATGCTGGTAACGCATTGCCCGCCTCTGGAACTCACGGACCTGGATGGGTGTCATGTTAGCAGCTGTGAAGACAAAGGCAAAAAATTACATTAGCAACTGCATTGTGTGAAATGGCACAAGAAGTAAATCAGACAGTACATCTACTGTACTTGTAACAGCTCATATCATCATACAGATCTTGAATGTCCCTGAGGAAGTACATGGCAGGTCAGCCTACAAAGGTGGTATCACACATAGCACATCCAAACCCTACAAGATCAGTAACAACTGGCATGAATGTGGCATCAGAGTTCTGACAGTTGTCAGCTAACAATCATGCAGCACATCCTCCGCCAATGACAGGGTGTTAGAAATGGGGTTTCTGGTTGGCTAGGGTATGCACCTCAGCCAGGCAGAATTTACCCACTCTAGTCAGGGCAAGGGAGTTACACGTCCAAGATAGCCCCTGCTCACCCCCTTGGTAGCTTGGCACGAGCAGTCAGGCTTAACCCGGAGGCAATGTGTAAAGCATTTGCACAACACACACAATACATGTGACGCAATATCCCCACCGCAAAGGAAACACAACACCAGATTATATGAAAAATATACTGTATTGTACACAACGTAATAATTAGACCAACATCACATAACAGTACTATCCTGCTACCTTAGCAGTTGTCAGAACGTTACACATTAGTTACTTTGCAAACTAGCAGTAGTCACACATAACAGACAGGTTACTCAGTATTCTGCAACATAAGCAGTAGTCATGACACACGTTATCACATTAGAACACTTGTCATAAGAATATCATAAAACGTCCATAGTAGGAACATTAGAAAACCTATGGCAAGTTAGGGAAACATATTAGCAAGTTATGCCCATAAAAGGAACATTTGCACATATATGTATAAAAGACACTTCATCAAAGTGGATAGGTTAGCATAACATTTCCAGTAGGCCCGACAAGGAACATTAACAACCGTTATCACTGAAGTTATGCAGGGTACAGAACATTCTCAGATGCCCATATTATCAGTAGTATCCTCTTAGGAGTGCCACAACCACTACCTGATAAGCACCAGTGCTTATTTTATAAATGCGGTGGTAATTTCCAGTCTCTGTCAAGAAGCGCAGGAGCTCCTCTTTGGGGAAATACGGTACTCCGAGGAGCACTCGTATACCGGGTGTATCCCCGGGGAAGATAGGGAGCTCGGCAGGAATGGGGCCTCTGGTGAGGGCTCCCTTCCCGTCCTGCGAGCTGTCCGTCAAGATGGTGCTTCTAGGAGCACCGCAGATTTAAGGAAGGAGCTCACGCGCTCCTTCCTTGTCCGATAATTTTTAAGGGGGCTCGGCAGAGACCGGGCCCTCGGTGGGGTTCCCTTCCCACTCTGCGGACTGCCCAAGCGAAATCTCTCGGAGAGGGGAGGCTGGAACGGGCCCTCACCACTGGGCCACAAAAGCGAGACCGTGCTCCGCATCCCCGGCATCAGGATTTACTGGCCCTCAGCTCCGTTACTGGGAGCATTACGGTACTTCTCTGGCCGAGCCTCCACGATTCGGGACGCACGACCAGTTGGGCCACGCCCACAGGATTCCTCCGGTGGGGCCCGACTGACGCTCCTCGAGGCCGCAGCTGCCCAGCCGGTCCGTGGCAATGCTGGCACCCTTGAGGGGGGTGACCAAAGGGCACAGAAGGTCCGCCGCCCTCCTCCCTCGATTAGAGGCCACGATGCTCACCACGTGCAGCAGAACAAGGAATGCCCGGTCGCGGCGGTGACTTCTCCAAAGCAAATGTCAGAGTGCGCCTCCCAAGACGGGGGGCCGTTACAAACAGAAGGTGCTCCTCCAGGCGCTATACCCACCATCTCAAGGAATGGCTCGACGCACCATACAGCCACAAAGGAAACACTCATGTGATAGTTGCAGGGGTCAGGGGCCACAGCACCCTGCCCCTGGGGGACAACAGTGAAAAGAAAAAGGAGCACAGATGTCAGAGCCCAGCAGCAGGCCAGCTCAAGGAGAACACAGGCAGTTCCTCAAAGTGAACCAAGCAGGTCACAGGTCAGCACAGCAGCAGTAGTCCATGGCGGTTCCTGGTGAGTTCCTCCAGAAGCATTGTGTCCAGTTCCAAAGTCTTACAAAGAGTCTCCAAATTGTGGGGAAAATTCCCCTGTACTTATAGTCAGTTCTTACAGTGTTTTACAATGGTAGGGAGAGGAGGTTACAGCCAATTACAAATGGTTCTGGGAGTGCCCCCTCTCTCCTTTCAGCACAGGCTCCAAACATCAGTGGGGGGTTAACAACCCTATTGTGTGAGGCCAGGGCACAGTCTTTACAAATGCAGGTGTGCCCCGCCTCTCCCTTCTCTCAGCCCAGGAAGACTATTCAGTATGCAGATGCACCTCTGTGACACCTCCACCCTCCCTGTGTACAGGCTGTCTGAAAAGTATGCACAAAGCCCCAACTGTCACTCTGCCCAGACGTGGATTGGAGTCAAGCTGCAAAACACCAGAGTCATAAGCACAGATAAATGTGCACTTTCTAGAAGTGGCATTTCTGTGATAGTAATAAAAAATACACCCACACCAGTAAGCAGCATTTATTATCACCATCACAACCATACCAAACACGCCTACGCTACCCCTCATAAATCAGACAATACCCGTTACACATAAGGCAGGGCATTTCTAATGTAATCCTATGAGAAGGCAGCACTCACAGCAGTGAGACACCAAGTTAGGCTGTTTGTCACTACTAGGACAGGCCATGCAATATGGCACATGTCCTGCCTTTCTACATACATGGGACCCTGCCCATAGGGCTAGCTAGGGCGTACCTTAGGGGTGACTTCATGTAGTAAAAGGGGAGTTCTGGGCCTGGCAAGTAAGTTTAGATGCCAGGTCCCTGTTGCTGCAGGCCCACTAGTAGTATTTAATTTACAGGCCCTGGGTATAGAGATACCACTGTACAAGGTATAGGTAAATTAAATATGCCAATTAGGTATAAGCCAATCATACCAACTTTAGATGGGAGAGCACCTGCACTTTAGCACTGGTCAGCAGTGATAAAGTGCTCAGAGTCCTAGAGCCAACAGCGAGAGGTCAGAAAAACCAGAAGGAAGGAGGCAAAAAGACTGGGGATGACCCTGCGTAAGGCCAAAAGTCCAACACAGGGCAACAAATGTCAGTGTACGGGATGGAAATCAAGGGCCACATGATTTGCAAATTGTAAATGGACTTGCTAGTATAGCACTCATGTGCTATACCTGAGTGTGTATACTAGGGTCCGACCAAAGATTCACTGATTTACATGTCTCTGTAACATACCTGTATCATCAGTCCTAGGTACACTATTCACAAACCCATGCCTGTGTTTGAGGGTGGGGGGTGGAGAAACAACTAACAATTTCAAACAACATGGGCACCCAGGAAGCTTAGGAAAGCTGGACATGTGTTTGGCTCTACACCCACACCACAGGTAAGGTGTATCTACAAATAGGAGACAGCAAACCCTTGATTAATCCCAGCGCCACACATGTCTGGAAATGCAGACCTTTGTCGACATCATATACTTCCAGTAAGGCATGACTTACAACAGAAACAGAGTTGCAAGAACACCCCTGGCCATGATTTGCATGCACACCTAGGCCATTGCACTCAAGTGCCACTTACTTGTAGCACTACATGCGGAGCTACATGCTCCTAGGAAGTTCAACCTACAGTTTCATAAGAACATTAGTGAATAGGGAAGCAGAAGTCTGTGGGTAAGCATTTTGAAGCCCCATTCTGGGAGAATGTGGGTCTGACAGGCAGACTAAGGGGGTCATTCTGACCCTGACGGTCATGGACCGCCAGGGCCAACGACCGCGGGAGCACCGCCAACAGGCTGGCGGTGCTCCCATGGCATTCTGACCGCGGCGGTACAGCCGCGGTCAGATACGGGAAACCGGCGGTGCCCAAGGGAATCCTCCATGGCGGCGCTGCAAGCAGCGCCGCCATGGGGATTCCGACCCCCTTACCGCCAGCCTTGTTCTGGCGGTTTTGACCGCCAGAACCTGGTTGGCGGTAACGGGTGTCGTGGGGCCCCTGGCATGGGCACTGCAGGGGCCCCCTAACAGGGCCCCACCAAGATTTTCAGTGTCTGCCACGCAGACACTAAAAATCGCGACGGGTGCAACTGCACCCGTCGCACCCCTTCCACTCCGCCGGCTCCATTCGGAGCCGGCATCCTCATGGAAGGGGGTTTCCCGCTGGGCTGGCGGGCGGCCTTCTGGCGGTCGCCCGCCAGCCCAGCGGGAAACTCAGAATTACCGCGGCGGTCTTTTGACCACGCAGCGGTATTCTGCCGGCGGGACTTTGGCGGGCGGCCTCCGCCGCCCACCAAAGTCAGAATGACCCCCCTAAATCTGAGATTAGGTCCAGTGCGACTCTTGTTGATACAAGTGTATCCACATGACTTACCCAATTCACATTGCGGGGCCTACAGGAATGACCTAGAATCCCTAGATAAGACAATAGGATAAGCATTGGCAAACTCCAAAATGCTGAGATTATGAAATCCCACTAATGGAACAAGACAAATGATGGGCCAGCGCATCACACCTTGCTATGTGTTCAACACACAGGAGTCCATCACCAGCAAACACAACACATAACAGACATATCAACACTTACTGGAGTTGTCGGGGTCCTCAAATGAAGCCACCTCGCCCACAGTGTAGCGTGCCGGTCCACCTGTAAGGCATGGAAGGAAGAAATGTGCACAAAATCTGTGCACTGACCAACAATTCCAAAGACAAAAACTATGTGTAAGATGACATAAGTAAGTAAAGCCACTCAGGCATGATGATACTGCATCCGAGATAGCATGGCTAACAAGAACATAGCATGGGTCTCCTGTGACAATTCCACACATATCTGCATATGCAGTGGCCCTAACTATCATGTGGTGGCAAACATGCTCCGTCATGAGTGAGCAGACATAATAATGGCGTGTATTCGTCTCATCATGTGCATCCAAGAGAGACATCCAAAGCCTGTTTACCTGAGGAGTGCATTACCAGTCAAACAGCCATTGTGGCCATGACAAATTTATGACACATAGGTACAATGTACAGAGGGGCAGGGACATTTGTAAGCCCTCAAGTTGTTACAGTTTCTTCATTTGATGTGGCCCAACTATGGTGATTTGCACCAACCATAGAGATATGAACCCATGTGTATACCTTTGGCCTGCCATCCCTAAACGAAAGGTGGAACACCAAATAGCAGTGTAAGATGTTATCTGAGGGCACCTTACACTTTTTCCCTATGTTTCCAAATCCAGATCTGACATGTATCCAAAATGATGAAGGACCACAATAATCCCTAACATTCATAGAACCTCCATGAACGCTTTCCTTACACACACACCAGACACACATGAGACATATGTCTGGGTGCCATTGCTATCATCAATTGATGTGAAGCCTGCACTCATTTTCTGCATCATGTAGTGTTTCTAAAGTCAGTCTAGCTGTTGCGTCAACAAAGGTTGGTAATATTTTGGAAAATCTATACTTCACTGGCAAATGTGACCTATATAGACATGATTGGCTCCTAATTTGTGTTGCTATCTGACACAAAGGCGGGACCAAGTTACATTAAGCAAAAGTATTCAGTAAGTTTGCAGAGCACTTGCTTCCTGACAGCTAGCAATTGTGGTCCTTCACATAGTCCATCAATGTCCCTGTATGGTTCCGAAGCATTCCACACACTCAACAACATAGCCGGCAGATATTGTACAAATCATCTGATGTCACTACAGAGCTTTTAATCGTGCACATTTACATGATTTGTACTCACCAACAGGGCCACCACTCACTATCCTCAGGTGGTCCAGCAGCTCTTGCTCCCTGGAGATGAGGTCAGCCCAGCGGTGCTTCAGGTGGTGGTCATTCCTCTGGCTCCGATACATGCGCTGCCAGTGATGCAGGACCTTTCCCCAACGGGTTTGACGTGCCTCGGTGTGATACCTCTGTATCACCCTCCCCCCTGCCACAATCATCAGTGGGAGGAAATGGCACACCAGCCATATAAACCCCCCAAGCTCCACCTCACCCATTTTGTCAAGACGTGGCCTACCCAACATCTTAGCACCGAAAAAGGGGCATAGGGGATAAAGAAGAATGTAGGAGAAAAGGGGGAAAGTAGAATGACAAAAAAGTTAACTTAACAACTAAGAGAAACTGGCACTACCGACAACAGACTCCCACAGAAAACAAAGATAATACAATACTGGACAATAGTACACAATAAACACACAGACAGTATACAACAACAAATTTAGATAACAAACTAACAAGTAATGGAGCACACAGGAGACAAAAGCACAATTTCACTGGACAAAACTCAGAACACAGCCACACAGTCTAGAAGAATCAAAGACTGCAAAGTGAAAGTGAAAGTACCCCCACTGTACATATTCTGTAAACAGGATATCCTATTACATCACTTCCTGGATAAAATGGCCGCCGTTTTTATCGTTATGCGTCATAATTTTTTACGCATACAGTATGTGCGTCATTTTTTCCGCCGCACGGGAGTCAAAATTTGGCCGCATCCATATATTTGGAAATAGTCTTAACAGTTAACCAATTTTAAGGGCATAATGTGTCGTTTTTCGGGCATGAGCGTCATTTTTTGACGCGTATGCGTAAAAATTTCAGGGTAGTAACTGGGTTTGGGTAATGTTGTCATTTTAATGTAATGTTACATTTGAGATAGGCTGATTACACCCACTTTGGTGTTGACGGTGTATAGGCACATGTGAGACATCATACTGCTGCGGACCATGATCCACTACTTCCTTAACAGGATTCTCACGCTTGGCTGACGCACTAGATGGCCACATGTGTGGCCTACATATATGTATTGCACAAATTGGGAATGTTTGGCATCAGGAGAGGATAGCAAGGTGACGCACATAAGTACAATACCTCAATGCCTATGGCTCAATGTGTGTGCATTGGCTACTAATATAGTTGTCGACCCAGTGTGTGTGCATCACAAGATGCATTATTGAAAATAGGCTTGTATGAATGTGAAGTCAATGTAACCAAACCTTAGATGAAAGTCAGTGTGGAAATGGGAGAGGACATGTGCTAGTCATACATGTAGCAACATCTGTTGTGTGCACTTCCAAGATTTTGGGTAACATAGACACCACAAATGACGAAACATGCACCGGATAGATGGCAGACGCTTGTTCATGTCAATGGTCCACAAGTTGCCCATCCCATGTCCTAGAAATTTGGTAACTGCTTCCTAGGCACTTGTTGGTGAACCCACCATGAATCTGTCACATGTACAGACTAAGTGGGTACCATGTTATTGGCACAGACACACAAAGGTGACCCCCAACTGCTATATCACGCCACAGTTGTGGCCATATGACTGAGCCACAACTCTCTAGTGGCAGTGGTGGGCCAGCAGACGAGGCTGCACATGGCCACATATTTCCTGTGGTCAATTGCACAGAGGTGTCTGGTTCATGTGTGTGGTCCAATGTTGATCCAGTATATTTTTAGGGGTGTATGTTGTCACAGTTACGTCCAGGTCTCATCATGAGTCAGTTGCGCCTATTCCTGTATCTACTCCGTTACCTTCGGAGATCAATGTGAGTTATGTCGATGAGAACATGAGAACCTACATGGGGATGGTCCCACCCTGTCACTGCAGGGTTATGAGACTGTCAACAGGGCAACCTTGGTGTGCTGAGTAAGATCATATCTCAGGGGTCATGTTCCGGCAGGAGTCATGACAACATTTGTACACAGGTTGGCCTGTAAAGTTCCCACTGCATCTGGGAACATCATAGCCTCTGTGTTGATTAGTCTTGCAGCTATTCACCACGCACAGCCCATCAATATGTTGTGAGCATTGTGATTCTGCGTGTGAACTGTCGGGGTCCTAACATGTGTGGACTTTCCATGCACATTGTCAGAGGTAGCTGGTTCTGCTGGAGACACCATACCCAGTCCCTGCATACGGCCCTGGTACACTGTCACACCTTGTCGTTCATGCATACATGAGACCCAGACAAGGGATAGGCCATGATGTTGGTATTCAAAGACAATTTTACTAATATGGTACAATTAAAAAGCAGAAGATGCTATACAATGTATTTGGGTATGCAATGAGGAAGCACATGACAAAATACCCCCTGAGGAATGTGAGGGTTGGTAACGCAAGTATGGTACATATGTAGCCACAAGGGACCTTTAGGGTAACGCACAGACAGGTGCCAGTCAGGCTGACAGGCTGCAGGGTCAATCAGGATTCTGCAATTTCACAAGGTACATACTTAGTGGTCTGACTAAGAATGGTTGGAGGAAGAACAAGACAGTTGACAAGGAAAACTGTGTATGTCCTATGTTTTTCAAGGTGACACATAAACCCAAGGGCTGTGTCACACGGTTTAAATACTAGCAATGCATAACAGTGTATTTGACTAAATGTCAAATTCTATGCTGTTCCAATCATCTGCATGGGCAATGCATGTTGCAATGGGTGATGTGCGTGGAGGTGATCACAGGTGTGTGCTACATCAGTTTCTCAGAAGTCCTGTAGGTGAGATCCGAGTTCAAATAGCCAACAGTACCTTTCACATGGGAAGCAATCTACAGGTGATAACATGGCTTAGAAACTACAAGCCAGTGTATTAATTGACCTGACATCCATGCAGTCAGGTGTACTATGACAATGGCATAACATAGGAAAGGGTGTAGCACACTGGATAACTATTGTTAGTCTGTGTGTGTAGAGGAGGGGATATTGGGGTACACATCTTACCATTCCAGGGATCTCTTCAGACAGGTGGGTTGAGACCAGGGGCATGGGTGTGTCAGGAGTTAGTAAATGGGCTGACATGTACATGGAATGTCATGTGCGCAATGCTTGTCATAGGTGTGGCACTTGTGCTGTCTATGTTCTGCTTCTATGGAACTCTAGTCACATATAGTCCTTGCAAAGATAGGTGCTGTACAACTTACTGCTGTGAAGGGTCTGGTCCTACACTCCTGTTACCAATGCAATTGCACATCCACTGTGTCATGTATGAGGCATTTTTTCCCTTAGTGACTGATGGTGTCTTAGTTGTGTGGCATACTGCGATGAACCATGTTGCCAACATGTATGTGTGAAATAGGTGTGGTCCTCTGCTATTGCCCTTCAAAGGTGAAACGTACAGGATATATGTCATTTACATTGTGTGTGTATGTGACTCTTGTATGAAACGCATCACAATTGCTCAGGAAATTTTGATGTGATGATCGGTATATCAGCAATGCTCCATGAGGGTACACTATTATTCTGATAGTTAGAGATAAAGGTGAGCAAAAATGATTAGCCAGACCATGATATGGTGATTATTATCGGTGTTTATTTACATTAGTTAATACAGTGGTGATGGTGAGTTGGTTTAAAAGAAATTGTTCACAATATGTTGGTGCCTACGCACTCCTGCAGCTATGTTTTGTTGTTCCCCCTCATGTTGCAGGCCAGCATCCTCCTCTTCCTCCTCTTCAGGCATGTGTGGCTCTGGTTCTAAGAGGGGAATGTTCCTTCGTATGCAAATGTTGTGCAGGATGGCACATGTTACAATGATCTTACAGACCAGTTCTGGGGAATATAGGAGGCTGCCACCAGTGATGTTGAGGCACCTGAATATCGACTTGAGGTTGACAAAGGTCCTCTCCACTATGTTGCGTGTCTTCCTATGTGCGTCATTGTAGGCACGCTCTGCTGCAGTGCTTGGGTTGGCAAATGTTGTCATAATCCATGGCTGGATCCCATACCACTGATCAGCTGAAAAAGAAAATGAATGGGATCATGTTGATGTAGCTTGCCACTGGCAGTAGTTGTCTTGTGTTGTCTGTGACTCTTTTGTATTATTGTGTTCCTTCCTAGGCTTGTAGGATGTACCATCTGCATTGGGTTGTTTCCTTGGCTGAACAAGTGTTTGCCTGCTGACCGGTTGTCAGGAGTATGTTTGGGTATTTGCAGTAGTGTGCACTCCCTAACATTGTGACTTGTGACAGGTTAGCATCTATGTACCCTGGACATCCCATACCTTTAGACTTATAAAATGGATTAATTTAAACATCAGTGAGCCGCTTACATTTTGCAAGGTGACAATTAGCCAAACCTCTCCATACGTTGTGATCATTGACGTCTTAACATTAGACTGTACACTAATTTCAAATGTGTGACAGGTTCACTGCAGACCTATCAAACATGGCTAGTGATGTCACGACCTCAGTGTGTTCCTGTCCACATGTTGCTGTTGTGGTGTATGTGTTGTGTGTCCTAGAGGGTTGCTGTGCAGTGTGTATATAAGTAGGTTTCTGCACTTACCGACAAGTAGTCCATTGTCATTTATTTCATTCTGGAAGTGTGTATTGATGGTACAGTGACGGAAGATGAATGAGTCATGGACACTCCAGGATACTTTGCCACGATGTTGGTGAACAATCCTTGGTGATCGACATTGGCCTGCACATTGATGGAATGTGTGTGCTTCCTGTTGCGATAGAGTTGTTCAGTTGCAGCAGGTGGCACAAGGCGTACATGTGTGCAGTCGATGGCACCAAGGATGTGTGGGAAGCCACTAATGAGTAAAACCCCTGTTTTGTCTCCTGCTGCTTCTGCAGTGTGTTTGGTAGCAGATGTGGCGGGTGTGAGTCCAATGATGGCATCCAGTACTTTGGGCAAGAAAGCAGAAAATGACGGCTGTGATATTCCGGCAACCAGGACGCCAGTGCTTTGAAAGGAGCCACTTGCCAGCATGTGAAGTACAGCTAGCAGCTTGGTTTCTGTTGTGATGGTGCACGGTGTCAGCAAGGTGTGTGTCAACTGTGGCTCTATGTTGCGCAGCAGCTGCTGAATGGCCTGCCAGTTCAACTTGTACCTCTGGATGATGTCATGTTCCCTGAGGCCATGAAGTGTTGTTCTGGTGCAGAATATTCTCTCCTGCCTTCTGTGCTGCCGTTGGGGTCCCTGCTGGTGTTGTGGTAGCTGCTGTTGTTGTTGCTGGGCTCTGTGTCTGCGTGCACGCTGGATGAGAAGCACCTCCATGTCTCCCTTTTGCTGCTCTGCTGTTGCTTCTGTGTGTTCTGATTAAATTCAGGTGTGTTTGCCCCATTTTAACGCCTGCCCTGACCCAGACGTTAATTTTTGATGCAAATCGGGCTGTGCGTCATTTTCCGGCTCCGCCTCCCGGCCGTGCGGCATTTTTGCCCAAAAGCATAAATACGACGCACGCCGTTTGTCATTTTTTGGACAGAATACCTACCTTGCATATGATTAACGCAAGGCGGGTTCCCTCATCCCAAAAATGAAGCACACAGTGGGATTTTGACGTCCGCGGGCTCGAGCGTCTAAGTTTAAATATGGGGCAAGGTTTGCGCTGAATGGGCGTTAAAAAATTTTACGCACATTGAGAGCAGACGGAGTATAAATATGCCACTTATTCTTTTAAAAATTCATATCTTGACTTGTGTAAATTAGATTTTTGTCATTTTGGTCTTGTTTTGTTTAGATAAATATTCCCCGTTTTTCTAAACCTGTGTTGTGTCATTTTGTTGTGTTTTCATTGAGTTACTGTGTGTGTTGGTACAAATACTTTACACATTGCTTCTGATGTTAAGCATGCCTGCTCATGCCAGGCTACCAAGGGGCTACTTCTGTGGGTGGCGCAATCAGCGCTGCGGGCCCACTAGCAGCATTTAATTTACAGGCCCTGGGTATGTGGTATACCACCTTACTAGGGACTTACGGGTGAATTAAATATGCCAAACAGGTGTAAGCCAACTTTACCAAGTTTTAAGGGCGGGAGCACATGCACTTTAATACTGTTTAGCAGTGATAAAGTGCCTAGAGTCCTAAGACCAACAAAAAGAGGGTCAGAAAAATAGGAGGAAAAAGGTAAAACATTTGGGAATAACCCTGCAGAAAGGGCCATTTCCAACAGTGATTTAAACATATTTTCCCCTAACACAAGAATGTGCAACACATACATTTATTCTTGGCAGGCATTATAGCACTGTAGTCTGCACAGTTAGTGTCAGGGTCACATATTTATAACCCAATGTTTTTGTTGTTGTTTTTTGCACTCACGGGAAAACTACTTTTTCTCTCCAGACTAACTGCACCTCAGGAACAGTACAATAATGATTGTGTTTTGGTTTATAAATAGTATGCATGCTGAACTTAGCATTTATGTCATCATGGAACTACTATGAGCTGTAACTGAGATGCAGCCTTGCTGACCTCGATCTTCATTCTGAGAAGGAAGATAACTGTGCAAGCTAAATGTGCAGGGTGCACATTTAGACGTGTGCATTCATTAATGAACTAAGGCAGGCTTTCTGACACCTAATACCAAGGTTTGGGGTTCCATCATTCCAACGTGTCTGGCAGAAGAGTATTTTCGCTATGCTCTTTCTAGCGTATAGGTACTAGTGACAGATATGAGTCATATCAGGGACAATTAACATGGCTAAATTGTTTGTGTTTTTCACAATTCTAGCAATGCTTGTTACAATGATGTCTCATCTGCTTAATAATCACAGCTCATGTTTTATTTGCAAGAATAAGATATTTTCAAAAATATTTGAAAAAACATTTTAGTATCTTTTCTTTGTGACACATTGGGTATGCAAAAGTGACAAATAAAAGGGTTAGATTTTTTTCCACAAATTCCTCGGGAATCTGAGAGGTCATGTTTGAGGTTACTGAAAATATCTATAACCCTGAAAGGTTAGGGGCTTTACATGTGGTACTATGAGCTAACCAAAGCAAACAAACATTTACTTATGATATAAGAAGACTTTGGGCCTTCAGATATTGGCAGAGGGGTTACTCTGTCACAACGTTGACAGATAACCTGTCCACCAAAATCTAAATCCCATTCTATCCAATGGAATTTATATCCGTCACTGTTGTGACAGAGTAACCCCTCTGCCAATATATAATCAGGCCCTTGGTCTCTATATTGTGAAGTTTTTTACCTATTAGTCAGTCCTACTAATTTTTGTTAAAACCATATAACATGACTCCACCAACATTCTAGGTCAGATACCTATTTAACTGGTATTCAAAGTAGTTTCTTGCACTTGCCCAAAGCTACATGGAGACGTCTGGGGCAAAAAAGACTCATTTTTCCCAACTTTAAAAGGATGCACCTAATTATATCTGTAGGTTGATCAGGCTTGACCCTTTAAAAAGATTACCCCAACTATAGTGTTTCCTTTCGTTGAATTCCATTCAATGTGGCACAACAAGTGAAAATTGCTGTTAATTGCACACACGCTGTCACTAATCACATAACTAGATACAGGCTCACCAATGGTGGAGGAGATGTTACCTTTATGATTAAGGAACACAAAGCTTTTATGTTTGACCTGTTTATTCCTATGTTAATTTTCCTACAGTCAATGCTACATCACAAGCATTTCACCACACACTGAGGCTGTAGTTCTGGCTGCATATAGACCATAAGAATGTTCAGAAGTGCCTTTAATTTGCCAGGAACATCATAATTGGTTCCAAGGCACCCTCCCACATACACTTCAAAATGTAAGACTGAGGTGGTCATTACAACATTGGCGGTAAAAGTCGATTACCGCCGTGCAGAAGACCGCCAACACACCGCCGCGACCACGGAATTCCGCCACGGTCATTATGACCCAAAGCCCGGAATCCGCCAAAATCTAGACAACCACACAAGTCCGCCACACCAAAGGTCAGTGATAAACTGGCGATAAGAAATCCTCCACCGTCACGCCAACAGGAATACGTCCACACTATCACGATCCACAAATCCACGCGGAGGTCTTTCAACCGCGGTATTCCATTGGCGGTACACACCGCCGAGCTCAAAATACACTCACATTTACAAAACACATCCACATTGGACAATTCCAAATACACACACCTGATACACATACACACACCACTCCCAAACACCCAATACAATATAAAACACACACCCACATCACCCACAAACCCCTATGACAACAATTGCGACTGAAGGCCAGAGAGTGACAACACCATCTACCAACGAACATCCACATGCACTCAACACCATCAGCCACTTAACATCCACACAACTCACACAACACACCACTAAATATTACCCCACACATCACAACACACACCACCCCACACATCACTCACACCATCCCATGGCACCGCAAAGACACCCGAGGTTCTCTGAGGAGGAGCTCAGGGTCATGGTGGAGGAAATCATCTGGGTAGAGCCACAGCTATTCGGATCACATGTGCAGCACACCTCCATAGCTAGGAAGATGGAGCTATGGCGAAGAATCATGGACAGGGTCAATGCAGTGGGACAGCACCCAAGAACTAGGGATGACACCAGGAAGAAGTGGAATGACCTACAGGGGAAGGTGCGTTCCATGGTCTCCAGACACCACATTGCGGTACAGAGGACTGCCGGCGGACCCCCCCTCCTCCCCCACAACTTACAACATGGGAAGAGCAGGTCTTGGCTATTCTGCATCCTGAGGGCCTCGCAGGAGTAGCTTGAGGAATAGACTCTGGTAAGTCAAATCTTTCACTACTTCATCCCCCACCCTACTTGCATGCTATCACATACCCCCACCCTCGCCCTCACCCCCATCACTCCTACTCCTCACACATATCCCAATATCACAAACCACCCATCCCTACACCAAGCCCTGCATGCAACACCAAAGCATGGACACCCATCACCAAAGCATGGCCACTGCACATACACCCCCCTAAACCATCATCACACAAGGTCCTACACAGGATTGCAAGCACTCGGGGTACAGGGTCACCCACCCATTGCACACCATGGCACACACAGATACAATAATCATGCTTTTACACCCCTGCAGGACCCCTACCCAACGTCACCGGACAGGAGGGTCCAGACATGTCCACTCCACACACAGAAGAGGCCCATAGTGATGACAGCAGCTCTGTCCAACTGAATCTAGATGACCAGCCTGGCCCATTTGGAACCTCGGTACAGTCGGTTCTCCTCACACTGGCACAAGCCACAACAGGGCTTCCCCCCTCTGGAAACATCAGCACAGCACCCACCCAGCGGGCCCATTCCTCTGTCCCCAGGACACGTCAATCAGCAGTGTGTCCACCACTACAGGGAACCCAGGCTAACCCACCACCCCAACAACAACAGGGACCTGGGGCAGTGGGCACACGGTTCAAGGGACTGAGGCCCAGGAACACAGGGGAACTGGGAGGGCTGCTGTACGACAGAGGGAGGACAGGCCCAGGGAACCCACTCTCCACGAGGCCCTCTCCAACATCATGGGAGCCTACCACCATTCCCAGGAGACGATGGCAGCGGTACTGGCCAAGTTTCAGGAGAGCCAGCCGCTGCAGGAGGAACAGTATTTGGGCTTCAGGGAGGAACTCAAATCCATCAATTCCACCCTGGGCACCATTGTAGGGCTGCTGAAGGAACTCATCAACACCAGGAGGAACACTGTGGCAAGGGGCCCCTGACACTAGCCTGGACGATGAACTGCCCACCACCTCCGCCGGCGCTAGTGGACTGCAGACACCGCCACAGGACCACCACACCAGCACCCCACCCCCTGCAGAGGGAGAACCACCCCACAAACGGTCCCTGAGATCGAAGACAAAGACAGAGAACGATGCCAAGACCCCCGCCAAGAAATGAGACCACCCTGATTGTCATCCAGTTGTCTAACCTTGTCACCCTGTCCATCCTTAAAATGCCCCTTTGGACAATGCACATGTGAGACTAATAGACTGGACTCTGTCATGGACATTCCTCCACCATCAACCCTCTCCATTTTACAACCCCCTCCAATATTGAGCACTTAAATAAACTCCCTTAAAGCACAAAGCAATCTGGAGTCTGTCTGTGATTTCGAAATAGCGTATTAGCAATTACAGTGCCAAAATGCTCTTTCAAATGTAATGTCAACATACCTATGTCACACAGCTATAGTCCATGAGGAAATTGTAAAGGAAAGTGACAACTCAGAGACCATACACTGGGTGAAAAAGACAGACAGTAGAGAGGTATTAGATTTAAATTAGATGTTGCAGGCAGTGTTGTCTTCTTAACTGTGTCTCACTGGAAGTATTGCAGGATCACTGTGTTCCTGTTGTCGATGTCCTCTTCTTCTGCTTCCTCGTCTTCACTGTCCACAGGCTCCACAGCTGCCACAACACCTCCATCTGGACCATCCACCTGCACAAAAGGCACCTGTTGTCGAAAAGCCAAGTTGTGAAGCATACAGCAGGCCACGATGATCTGGCATGCCTTCTTTGGTGAGTAGAATAGGGAACCACCTGTCATATGGAGGCAACGGAACCTGGCCTTTAGGAGGCCGAAGGTCCGCTCTGTAATCCTCCTAGTTCGCCCATGGGCCTCATTGTAGCGTTCCTCTGCCCTTGTCCTGGGATTCCTCACTGGGGTCAGTAGCCATGACAGGTTGGGGTAACCAGAGTCACCTGCAAATGGCGAGGGACTACTGTTAGACACACACTAACTCTTAGGGACATCCCCAGACCCAGACACCTAGTCACACTGTATTGGGTCCATGTCCTCACCTAATAGTGACACCCGGTGCCTCTGGAGTTGGCTCATCATATAAGGGATGCTGCTATTCCGCAGGATGTAAGCTTCATGCACTGAGCCAGGGAATTTTGCATTTACATGGGAGATGTACTGTTCTGCCAAACACACCATCTGCACATTCATGGAATGGTAACTCTTCCGGTTTCTGTACACCTGTTCACTCCTGCGGGGGTACCAAGGCCACATGAGTCCCATCAATGGCACCTATGATGTTGGGGATATGTCCCAGGGCATAGAAATCACCTTTCACTGTAGGCAAATCCTCCACCTGAGGGAAAACGATGTAGCTCCGCATGTGTTTCAGCAGGGCAGACAACACTGTGGACAACACCTTGGAAAACATAGGCTGGGACATCCCTGATGCTATGGCCACTGTTGTTTGAAATGACCCACTTGCAAGGAAATGGAGTACTGACAGCACCTGCACTTGAGGGGGGATCCCTGTGGGATGGCGGATAGCTGACATCAGGTCTGGCTCCGACTGGGCACACAGTTCCAGGATTGTGGCACGATCAAGCCTGTAGGTGATGATTACATTTCTTTCCTCCGTTGTCGACAGGTCCACCAGCGGTCTGTACACCGGAGGATGCCGCCATCTCCTCACATGCCCCTGCGGACAGTGCCTATGGAGGAGAACAGCGAGCACAGAGTCAACCAACTCTGAGGAACGTAAACACAGCTTACTCTGAAAATATTCGTAAATCAAAATTTGCCTGTATGAGTGTTTAGGCAAGGCCTTGGTATGTGTGACGCAGTAAAAAATAAAGCCATGTGGGCCCCTGAAATGGCGGCTGCCTGACCTGTAATGTGGGACAAGGGGATATGAGGTAACTGCGCTGGCGTTCTACACCATCGCGGTAGGTGGTCGAAGACCGCAGCGCAATTCTGCATTGGTTAACATTGGACCTTATGGGTCCCAGGAGCCACCGCTGCGGACGTGACCGCCATTTTCTCTCTGTTCAATCACTCGATACCTGATCTTCGACAGGAGAGGACCTACACTGCAAGTGCTGCTGTGACCTCAGTCTGGAAGAGACAATGGCTTGTGTGTCTGGGGAAAGGGCCCCTGCCTTCAGCACCGAGGAGTTGGAGAAACTCGTGGATGGGGTCCTCCCCCAGTACACGCTACTCTACGGTCCTCCAGACAAACAGGTAAGTACCCTGTGAGCATGCTGTATGGGCAATGCCTGTGTGGAGTGGGGTGGATGAAAGATAGGGGGAGGTGAGAATGAGGCGTGCATGAAACAACTGTGAGTGCATG
The DNA here is from genome assembly GCF_031143425.1 of Pleurodeles waltl. Classification (NCBI taxonomy): domain Eukaryota; kingdom Metazoa; phylum Chordata; class Amphibia; order Caudata; family Salamandridae; genus Pleurodeles; species Pleurodeles waltl. The sequence goes on from NC_090449.1 coordinate 194,387,696, forward strand.
TGCATCATGGCAAGGGTAGGGATGCGGGCCAATGACTGTGATGGTGCAGTTGGTAATTACTTCTCTTTTCCCCCCTGTACAATTCCTGTAGGTCAGCGCCCACCAGAAGAAGGACATCTGGCGTGCCATTGCCAAGGAAGTCCGGACCGTGGGGGTCTACCACAGACGGACCACCCACTGCCGGAAAAGATGGGAGGACATTTGCCGCTGGAGCAAGAAGACAGCGGAGGCCCAGCTTGGGATGGCCTCCAAACGTGGGAGGGGTGCCCGTCACACCATGACCCCCTGAAGTTCAGGATCCTGGCGGTGGCGTACCCGGAGTTGGATGGGTGCTTGAGGGCATCACAGCAGAAACAAGGAGGTGAGTACACTCTCATTCTGCTGATTCAGCATGCATTATAGGTGTCTCTGTGGGGGAGGTGGGCTGTGGGTTCCCCTAGGCCAGGGCGAGTTTGGTAGTTAAGTTGCCTTCTTCAGGCAGGCCCTGTGGCACCCCACCCCACCTGTGTACAGTGCCAACTACACCTAGTCAGGCTCCTGTGACATCCATGTGTGCAGAAATCGGCCATAGCCTTGTAAGCCATGTCCCAGGGATTGAATAGTGGACCCCAAGTGCGCGGCGTAGTGCAGGGGGCTTCTGTGCCTGTTGTGTCCACCAACGGTAGTGGTGTTGCATGCACTGAACATGTCTTTCTTCTGTCTTCCCCCCCCTTTTTGTGGTCTCCCTGTTCTTGTGTGCATTAGCATCATCAGGGGGAGGAGCAGTGGCACCGGAGAAGGAGGGAGCTGCATCCCACATGGCCCTGGAGGGCAAGACTACGGAGTCTAAATACCCCAGTGGGACGGAGGACAAGGGGAGCTCCACGGCGGGGACAGGAGCTGACACCAGCGATATGGACTCTCCTCTGATGGGAGCTCCCTTGCGGTGGAGGCCCCATCTGTGCCCCCTGCAGCTACAGGTACAGCCGCCACCCCCCCTTCCAGCACCGCCCTCCCAGCAGCCCCTGAGCGTTTGCCCCGTGCCCGCTCACCCAGGAGGGTGGGCATCACCTTCGCCCCAGGCACCTCAGCCCCTGCCCCAGTCACCCCTGCTTCCCTCAGCAAGGAGGCCATTGACCTCCTCAGGTCCCTCACTGTTGGGCAGTCTACCATTTTGAATGCCATACAGGGTGTAGAGAGGCAGTTGCAACAAACCAATGCATACCTGGAGGGCATTCACTCTGTTCAGGCAGCCCTTCAGCGAACTTTTCAGACTCTGGCCTCAGAACTGATGGCAGCCATTGTCCCTGTCTCTAGCCTCCCCCCTCCAACTTCCTCCACCCAGACCCACACCCCTGTACCTCAGCCTATCCCAAGCACACCATCAGACCAGCATGCACACACCTCAACATTCAAGGGAAGCTCTGGCAAACGTAAGCACCACACATCCCACAGGCACTCACGCAAGCATCACACACATGCAGACACAACAGCATCCACAGCCTCCACTGTGTCCCCCTCCTCCTCATCTCCCTCCTCCCTCCCAGTCTCCTCTCCACTCACACCTGCATGCACTACATCCTCAGCCACTACGTCCATCACCAGCACACCCACCACCACACCCCACTCACGTGCAGTCACCAGCCCCACTACCATTCACACATCCCCTGTGTCCTCTCCCAGTGTGTCTGTGACGCCACCTCCCAAGGTACACAAATGCAGGCACACACCCACCCAACAGCCATCCACCGCACAACAGCCTCCAGCCCATGCACCTTCACCCAAAGTCAGCAAACATACACCTCCTACAACCACAACCTCTTCCTCCACTCCCAAACCACCTCCAGCTACCCGTCCCAGTTTTCCTAAGAAACTTTTCCTGTCCAACCTTGACCTCTTTCCCTCACCTCCCCCACCCCTTCAGCCTCCTAGGGCCCAACTCTCCAGGTCCCAACCTAGCACCTCAGCCACAACATCAGCAGGACCAGTGGTGCCAGTAGTCACCGGATTATGGATTGCACCAGGCAGCAGGGCAGCCAGTGTGGCAAGGAGCCACAGCACGGACAGTCCCCCACCTGTCAAGCATAAAAAAGTTGGACAGTGCCTGGCGGGAGAGGGGAAAGAAATCAGCCTCCAAAGCCTCTCCTGGGGGTACAGTTGGGAGTGTGGCGGCAGCTGCAACACCATCCAAGGTGGGGAATGGGCACAGTAAAACTGGCAAGTCTGGGAAGATTAGCACGGCGGACAAGACCGCCAGCAGCCCCACTGCCCAGGAGATGACCGCCAGCAGCCCAGCTGCCAAAGATAGGACCGCCAGCAGCAGCCCCGCTGCCAAAGACAGGACTGCCAGGAGCAGCCCCGCTGCCAAAGACACGACCACCAGCAGCCCTGCTGCCAAAGACACGACTTCTAGCAGCAGCCCCGCTGCCAAAGACATGACCGCCAGCAGCAGCCCCGCTGCCCAGGAGATGACCGCCAGCAGCCCAGCTGTCAAAGACAGGACCACCAGCAGCAGCCCCACTGCCAAAGACACGACCGCCAGCAGCTCCGCTGCCAAAGACACCACCGCCAGCAGCAGCCCCGCTGCCAAAGACACCACCACCAGCAGCAGCCCCGCTGCCAAAGACACCACCGCCAGCAGCACTGCAGGCCAGGACAGAACTGCCAGCAGCTGAACCGCTGCCCAAGAGAGGTCCGCCAGCAGCTGAACCGCTGCCCAGGACACCGCCACCAGCTGAACCGCTGCCCAGGACACCTTAAATTTAATGGACCTTCGGGAATTAATGGATTAATTTGAGGCTATTCAGTGTACTTGTGAGGAAATGGACTAGTGATTTTGGACCACTTGATATTTAGGGAATTTTGAATGTCTGACTGTAAATAATAAATTAGTAATATGTAATAATAGGACTACAAGGTTTGTGACATTTTCAATTCGTGTACACTAATTTATTATTGATCCCTTAGAATTGTTGCTCCTTGTGTAAACATTTTTTTGTAAATCATTCAAGTAATTGGTCAACGGGTGCCTCAGCATTTACATAAGTTTATTGACTGTTTACAGTCAACATTTGGGGTTTGGGTGTATTCCCCATAGGAGTGCACCGTTGTAGATAGTTTAGTTAACATTAACTTGTTGTAGAAATATCTTCCTTTGTGCACCATATTTTCCCTCTTAATACACTTCCTTTGTGTACAAAATTATCTGTGGGAGGTAATAAGTCATTTGTGTGGAGCTGGGCCACTACCCTTTGAAGTGTAAGTATGAACCTTTCCCATCCTTCCTGCCTTGGAAGACCCATCAGTATTCAATTGTAGCTGTCACCCATCCCAGTCCAGACGTGTATTGGAGACAGGCTGTAAGGCACATAGAGCAGTAAGAACAGTGAAATGCCTACTTTCTAAAAATGGCATTCATAAAATTGGAATGTTAAATCTAACTTCAATAGTAAAGAGGATATATCATTGCCATTCCAAAGGTATGAACGATGATGTCAGGAATTACAGCTCAAAAGTATATTAAGGAATACCCAATGCTGGCCTCTAAGAGAAGCAGGCCTCAAAGTAATGAAAACTGACTTTAGAGATGTTCATTACCATAACAGGTAAAACTTGAAAGTACATGTGCTGCCTTTTACTTACATGGCACCTCACATTGGGTGAGGCTAGCTAGGACCTACCTTAGGGGTGACTTATATGTAATAAAAGGGGAGTTTAGGCCTTGGCAAGCAGTTTTAAGTGCCATGTGGAGTTGGTAGTACTGCACAAACAGGCCATGAAAAAGCAGACCTCAGACATCGTTAAGGGGCTACATATTTGGGTGGCACAATAGTTCTGTAGGCCCACTACTAGTATTCAATTTACAGGTCCTAGGCACATGTAGTTCACTTCTAGGAGCATATAAATAAGTTAAATATGCCAATAGGTTAGGAGCCAATGTTACGATGTTTAGGGGAGAAAGCACAAGCACTTTAGCACTGGTCAGCCGTGGTATCAGTTTGCAGAGTCCTAAAACCAGCAAAAATAAGATCAGAAAAATGGGGGGAGGCAAGCAGGCAATAAAGTTGGGGGGAGACCACCCTAAGGCTGTCAGGTCTAACACTAATCATATCTCACAAATGTGGCACATAATGTTGTGAGATGATGAGACACCAATCTGAGCATACCTGGAATAGAACCTTCTAGAAATCCCAGGTATCACCCACAAGTTACAAAGCATTCATTATGTTCTAGTTAAATCTTTGAACCCTACTATTTATTTGATGTTGTTTAGATTGGTTCTCGGCCCTATTCCAAACTCAAATCTGTGACAGAAGTGTATGTAATCTTATGCATGTTTCCTCTTTCCAAAACTTGATACTTATTGATCCACAAAATTGTCCTTCTTGTTCAACACAAGTAAATGCATATCCCAACCCTCCACAAAACTAGTAGTTCTCTGTGACATATCAGAGATTTCTAATATGACTTTCTATTACCTAGCAACTTCATTACTAGTGGGAAAAGTATGCATAAAGAGACAATGGAGATCCTCTCTGATGCCCTCCTATCAGTAGTGGCTTATAGCACTGGATTCTAATATTGAATAGCAAAGCAAGCAGCTGATATATGTTCCAGCTATTTATTATATATAGTTCCCTCCATGCAGGAAACAGGTCTACTCAGCTTTAGCATCTCTATACCTGTCTGACAAGAATGTTGGACATTGGAATGCTCCTCAACATTCCTCATAAGTTATTTTATAAATATATATATCCATCTTTTTTAAATAACAAAAGAAGAAACTGACTATGTAGAAACAAACACATACATTACTATACCAATAATATCCATGTAATTTATCACATAATCTTTCAGCCAAGTAGGGAGCACTATTCTCTTTTTCCACTATCCAATCCACCAGAACGCTCCACCTCCCCTTCTACACCCTGTCCTTCAATTAGGTTCTATTCTTTGGCAACTCTTTCTTCCAATACTTCACCAGATATACCCTGGGTATTCTGCACTCCCTTTGTTGACAGATTATTACACTTTTCACTAGTTACTGTAGCACTCTATTTTAACCCTCGACCACATCCTCAAACTGAGATTTACCTTTATTTTTCAACACTTCCGCCACCTTGCAGTCCTTCACATGATTCTTTCCACACAAAGCCACACATTTAAGATTCTACACCTTGCTATTTCTCAATATGACACGATTCTGGAATGTTTCCACCACTTCCTCCATGGCAAAAAATGGACTTTTACCTTTCCAGACTCAATTGAGTTTCTTCATCCGTATGCAAACTCCCACCTTCACCAGCACAGGCTTACTTCTTCTACTCCTATCATAGATATCATTGCTTTTCATATGTGTATCCTCCAATTGTTTTTTATCAAACCAGATGACCATTGTTTTGCTTCACTATTTAACAACCACGCTGGAGTGATTTTCACCGAGGTTTCTTTCTCTCATCATCACAAATGGGGATAAACTTGTAAAATCATTTACCCTTACTCTATATGCCCACATGGCTTACTTTACCAAGAGCTTCCAACCACACATCCTACTAACAGCACTCTGAATAACTTCTTCAATTAGTAAACTTCACTCCATTGTCACTCCATAACATTGCAGGAATACCTTCCGATTCAAAGGTTCTGTCTAACAACTCAATACCTGTGTAATTAACTACTTTCTCCATAAAGTCAACCACAGGCCATTTTGAAAAACGATCTATCAATACAATGACATATTCTTGTAAATCTTCCACTTGACCTAAAAAGTCTACAGCAACACATTCCTATGGTTGTCTGGAAATTATACATTCACTCATAGGTGGTCCCAGCATATGTAAAGACTTATCAACAGAAGAACATGAGCTGCAAGACCTAATGAACCTTTCTGCTGCCAAAGTGCTTCCCATGACACAACTCTAAAATTACTTCATGTAATCCGCTTGAAGGGATCCACTCCTTCTCCATGAACAATTCCAACCTAAGTTGCCAAAAAGTTTTAACCTGCTCCATCATTTGTTCATTATTTCACCTACCCACATCCATGTAATCCACTAATTTCTGTTAAACATTGTACTTTTTTCTGTTCCACCTCCCAAACTTATTTTTTGATAGCTGGGTCACCCTGGTCATGCATCAACGAAATCCTGAACTCATTCCATGATCATCTTTGAATTCCTCCAATTGACACAGCATCCTTGAAACACAATCTGCCACTAAATTAAGTTAGCCCTGCCAGGAACATATACCATATGGTAAATATAGTCTTTCAGTTGCATAGAAAAGTTTGCAATCCTGGCCGATGCAGAAATACTTCCCTCAGTAGTTAATCATTTGACTAATGGTTTGTGATCACATCTGATGGTAACTGGTTTGCTACAGACAAAGGCACAGAATCATTCTAACGCACACAAACATGCTAGTGCCTCCTTTTCCATAATGGGGTACTTCTTTTACGTGGGTGGAAATGAACTGGACACAAACAAAACTATCCTTCCATTACCTTTAGAATCTGTCGGAGCCAGTACCACCCCTAGATCTTTGTCACTAGCATGTGTTGTCAAAATATTGTCCAAACGTTTTTCCATCTCTTGTTTGATCCCACAAAATTCCTTATCACATTTTGAATCCCACGTGAATTTCACATTCTTCTTAAGCAACTGGTGGATATTGTGTACTTTATCTGCAAAATGAGCAAAACATTTAGCGCAATACTTAGCCATTCCTTGGAATTATCTTACTTCGTCCTTGTTAACCAGAGCTGGGGTTCCAGTTATAGCATTTATCAAAGAAGATTTTGATTTTACTCCTTCCTGGCTAATCACATGCCCAAGTATGTCACAATCCTCTCAGCAAGCTTGCATTGATTGATCATCACACTCCTCTCTGCTCTCCCAAAGATAAAAATATTATAGAATCCCTAGAAGAACATTACCCCCCACTCCTTTCCAAATTGTCTATGCATCAGACATTGGAAAATAGTGGCTGTTGATGCCAGACCAAACGGCATCCACTTGAAATGAAAACACCCCAAGGACATGATGTATGTAGTGTTTCCTGGATTCGTGAGAGGGAAATCTGATGATACACCGTTGAAAAGTCTACTGTGGAAAGCCATGTAACACCCTTTATGGTTAACACAGTTTCAGTCGTTTTTGGAAGGGAAAAACAATCAACAACAATGTTACTGTTTAAATGGCATAAGTCAACATAAAGGCGTATCTTTCCACTACTCTACCGTGCCACAACAACCGGCGAAATACAGCCTAAGCTCTCTATCACATCCATTCCTTTAAGCTTATCCAACTCCATTGACACTTCTTTTCTTATCACTATTGAAATCATCCTCATCTTGTGTAATTTTGCAGTAGCATCTCTTTGAGGTCAGGTTTATGCTAAAACCCTTTTAACACTCCTAGATATTCTCTGAATGCTTTAGGAAATCTTTCTATTAGGTTCTTGCTTATGGAATTTCCTTCATCCATGATCAAAACCTTCTCTACATTATTAGGGTCCGGGACAATTTGAAGGTTACCCTGGTCACACCACCCTAAAACTGATGTTCCCTTCCTTAATACATATAGTTTACTCCTTGAATGTCCGTTTTTGAAGGTAAATGTCAACCATCAGATTCCCAGAATCTCAATCTTCTCGCTCATGTAAATTTCAGGATGGATGACAGATGGTATCAATGGGAAACACCCGGAACAATGACTCTGAAACCACTAAGTTGTGAAAAATAAAAGCGAAACAACGCTTTCGTTTTCCACGCCTTCCTGGTTTTTGTACCTTAACCACGCATGTCTGAACCACGTACATGTATGGTTAAGGTACAGAAGAAGAGAGTTGGAGTCGACAGGCTGAAGGAGGAGGTAAGTTGGGCTGGGACTGGGGCTGGTTTTTTTGGGGGTGGGGTGGGGGGCTCAGGTGATTAGGGTTTAGGGGGAGGAATGGTCAGGGTTTAGGTTTAAGGGGTGGGTTGGGGGGTTGGAGTGTTTAGGTTTTAGGATCAGGGGTGGGACTCGGGGGAATTTTTAGTTTTTGGGGTGGGGTGGAGGGCTGGGGTGATTACGGTTTGGTGGTCAGGGTTTAGGTTTAAGGGGTGGGTTGGGGGTTGGGGTGTTTAGGTTTTAGGGGTGGGGACTCAGGGTATTTTTAGTTTTTGGGGTGGGGTGGGGGGCTGGGGTGATTAGGGTTTAGGAGGGATGGGGTCAGGGTTTAGGTTTAAGGGGTGGGTTGGGGGTTGGGGTGGTTTCAGTTTTAGGGGAGGGGGTTGGGGTATTGGTCAGTTTGGGAGTTTGGGTTGGGGTAGTTGTGGGGATGGGGGGTCGCAGTCATTTTTGGGGTTGGCGGGCTAGAGGGGAAGCATGCTGGAACCGTGCATGCTGATCACTAATGCCTTTATCAGGAATGCGTTTACAATAAAAAATCATTGTAAACGCATTCATGGTAAAGGCATTAGTGATAAGAATGAGGTTGTTGTTCCGACCTGGTTGTTGAGCCATGGGTGCTTGAAGCACTTGTGGTTCCGACATATAACTGGTATCAATAGCAGGCCAATTTTTCCAACAAATGTATTCATCCACCCCACTAATTGACAATAGTAAAATGAGAACCAGAATTTGCAAATAAAACCCTTCAGCTATCACAAGTGAGAACTAGCCAGGGAGTGGCCTTCAGCCATAATCTGTATTTGATACCCCTGCACTCAGAACCCACTGAACACTCCTGTGGGCAATTTCTCTTTAGTGTAGGAGCATGTTATCCCCTTTTGGGATATGGGCTAATTTCAATGAGATGATTTGCATCCACCCTGCCCCACACGGCTGTGGGAAATCTTTTTCCCCTGAATCCTGTTGTTGACTGACATGTGAGCAAAACTTGCTCATGCAATCAATCAATCCCATGGTTTAAGATACCACATTTCAGTTTGTTATTCAACTCATGAATCAACATATCTAATATGCATCTTTTTTATTTTTCAAAACTATTTAACATACTTACATCAGTTTCCAATAGGAGCATATAAAATGACCCATATCGTCATAAAATCCCTTCACTATGTATTAGTGGGTTAAACCACTGACTTTGTTATCGAAAGCAAAGTCAGCTATAGCACTTCTGTAAATATGGTCGGGTTAAGAGTTCCACTCCATCCTGGGGGGCATATTTAGGAGCCCAAAGCACAATTCTAACATCACATTAGCATAATTTTTTAGACTAATGTGCTGTTAGAAGGCCAAAAACCCAACACCATATTTACGAAGTGGTACAATGCATGCATGGAGCCACTTTGAAACCCTTTGCGGCTGCGCCAGGCATAATGTATGCAAAGGGGGAGTACCCCTGTCATGGGGCAATGTCTAGCCATTATGTGACACTACTACCAAGCCTGACTACACACCAGGTTCCAGAGTCTATTTGTCATGTCAAGTATGAGATAGTTACAAAAACCCATCCGCAGTGCCATATGTACCAAACATTGATGACAGCACACAACATGGAGAATGGCACTCCTGTCACTAACATGGTTTTAACAACATTCCTACTGTCTGCTACAACTCTCACACAGGCACTGGACATCATAAAACCATCACATTTCCCAAAGCTCAGGGGGTGTAATGTCAGCTATCCACTTCTGATTGTGCACTAACAAGACATGTAAGGGTCCACCTCACATACCTGTCTGCCATTGGCAGTACTGATTGATGAGCTCAGTCCTACAGTCAGCAGCTCCTTCGTCATCTGGCTATTCATCACTTTCCATATCACCATTTGCAGGCACAGGTACTTCTGCCTCACCCGCATCAGCTAGCAATGGTATCCAACACCTCAGGGCTAAATTGTGCAGAATGCAGCCGGCAACAATGATTTGGCAAACCTTGTGGGGCGAGTAGAGGAGGGCGCCTTCAGATAGGTCCTGGCACCTAAATCTTGCCTTCAGGAGGCCGAAAGTACGCTCTATTACACGTCTTGTCCTCCCATGGGCCTCATTGAAATGGAGTTCCCCTGGCGTGGATGGATACCTCACAGGTGTCAAAAGCCAAGGAGAGTTTGGATAGCTTGAGTCACCTGCGAACACAATGGTAGATCAAAACCAATTGAGCTACTGCGATTGTGCAAATTGTGATGACACATCACATAACATTTAGAAACATAACAATGCATACTCACCAACCTGCCGGGCCCTCTCTGTTTGTAGTTGTGCCATCATGGTTGCTGTTCCTCATAATGTAGGAGTCATAAACTGATCCAGGAAACTTGGCAGTCATTTGGGCGATATAATGGTCTGCCAGACACACCACCTGCACCTTGATTAAGTGGTTCTTCCTGTTCCTATACACCTGTTCATTGAGAGCGGGAGGGACCAGAGATACATGGGTGCCATAAATGGCCCCTACCACATGAGGAATCAGTACCATCTGATAAAAGTCACTTTGACCATGTCCCCTCTTTGGGGAAATCTGATGTAGGACAGCTGTTGCAAGAAAGCAAACAGTACATCCCTCAAAAACTGACTGAACATGGGCTGAGACATTCCTGCTGTTAAGGCAACAGTATGTTGGAATGAGCTGGTGGCCAGCAAGTGTAGCACTGACAATACTTGAACGATAGGGATTGTGAATGACTGGCATCAGATCTGGCTCCAGCTGTCTACATAGATCCATGATAGTCTGGCCTGGTGATTCAGACGGTAGGTCTGGATGACATGCCTGTCCTGCATGGTTGCCAGGTCTACCAGTGGACAGTACACTGGTGGTTGTCTCATTTCCCTCATGGCAGGATATCTAATTTGAGAGGAGAAAATGAACAATAAATCATGAGGTTGGCACATGACAGTAGCACATTGTATACTTGCAGACACCAACACATGTGTAGGGGATGCGGAGCAGTACTGACATAAACATCACATAACATAGAAATGCATATCAGAAACCGTCATTTCAGCACACTTGCTGGAATGTCAGTTGGATAGGAGATATGACGCATATGTATGTGAAAATGTGTGGGTGACTGTGCAGTCCTGCACTGATGACACATATGTTACTAAATTAACCTATTTTCATCAGACACCTATGTACCTCAGAGTAGCTACTCAGACGTAGCCACATATATACAGACGCAACACCTCATTTTTTCATGTTTGTCCCATTATCTAGCACTATCATGAACTCACTACATTCAGTGACATAAATTTCTGCTTGATCAACAACTTATTTAAGAACATGCATCGAGTACATGTGCCCAAAATGGCAGGTGCCTGTCCTACTGTTCTGGACAATTGGAAGTGAGCTAAGTCCACCGGCGGTAGTCATCATGGCGGTAGGCAGTCGCAACCACTGTGTAACTTGTCATTGGTTAACATTGCTGTCTATGGCAGACTTGGGCCAATGGTGATGACTGCCGGCGGTCATGGTCATGTACGTGAAGACTGTGACCGCCATTTTCTGCAGTCTTGTTGACTTGACTCCTGGCACTGTTGCTAGCAAGACCTCCACTAAGTGAGCTTCACACAGGGCGAGCTGGAAAAGCTGGTGGAGGAGGTCCTATCCTTGTATGAACAGCTAAATGGGGCAACAGAGGAATAGGTGAGTCTAATGCCCCAGCCATGTGTGATTGGTGTTGTGTGTGACAGTGAGTTGTCCATGTGAACTGTTATTGGTGTAGCTGCATGCATGTGGCATATCATACAGGTGTGTGGGCAGGAAGGATGGGTATGTGTGCCCACTTGCTGTTACAGTTGTGTTGTGTCAACAACTGTTGGTATAGTGCATGTGTACATGACTTTCTCCTTTTATCTGTCATTCATTCAGGTGAACGCCCATCAGAAGAAAGGTATCTGTTGTGACACCATCAAGCAAGTGCAGACCCTTGGGGTGCACAGCCGGCGGAGCACCCTTTGTCGCAAGCTGTGGGAGGACCTGAGACGCTGGGCCCAAAGAACGTAGAGGCCCAGCTGGGGATGTCCTCCCAACGAGGGAGGGATGCCTGTCGGACCCTGACCCCCCTTTTGGCAGAGGCCAACCCTAAGGAGGATGGTCTTTTGAGAGTAGCAAAGCAGCCACAAGGGAGAAAGTTATGACTGTTACCTCGTACCTGACTCTGGTTGAATGCTTTTAGCTGTCTCACTGTACCTTCAGTGATGATATAGTAGCTGATGAATGTTTCTAGACTAGTTGTAATCAGTTGGTACTACCTTGCCAGTGTATAAGATGCAGAGCAGCCATCATGGTTTGCTATGTGTGAGTTTTGGAATCATGCATCATTACATAATTCGGACTGCATGTGGAAATGCCCAGTGTCAATGGCACATGTATTGCACATCCTGCCCTTCCAATGCATGTGAGCTGGTGTTTCACCATACCCTTTTAGCCTATCTAGGACAATCCCTCTACGCGTGTCCGTCAGAGTCTCTAAGGTGTCTGACCACTTCCTTCTGTGCTGATTACCTGTTGTAGCAGCAGTTTGAGTCACTTATTTGGTACAGGCCCCAAACATTACTGTTTTACTGGTAAAGGACTGGACTCTATGTGAGGCTGCCATCTCATGTACAAAACAGATATGGCCTGTCTAGGCCAGTTCATATATGTGTTTGTGGTTGTAGTTCCATTGTCCGTTTATCTCAATTCAATGGGGTATGTGAAGTTAGCAATGAAGGGATATTCTACTTTAGGGGTATACTTTGGGTTTTTGTAATACAATTGCTTTTCCATGTGATTGACATGTGGGCATTTCACCTCTGTCCCAATGGGTGGCTAATAGAGAATGTTAGTGGTTTGCCTGAGCCAGCCTTATTCAATATGTGTTATCAATGGTATGTGTGGAAATGGCCTACCAATTCCTTTGTAACCTTGGTAATTTGCTGCCTACATCATGTCTCAATGGTTAATTGGGGGAACACCATGTGGAGTAGGACAATCTATGTTACCTTTGTCCTAGTTGATGAGTCATGTCAGGTGAGTAATATGTATTGCATTACTTATACGATCATGAAGTGATGGTCTGGTCGTACCACTATGTAGAAATCAGGTATGTGTAGGCATTTAATGCACTGGCAGTCATATTGGGCCACATGTAAATCATGTGTACATGTCATTTCCATGTGACATTTGTGTAGTCTGGAATTAGGTAAGTGTAATCTCATGTCAGGTATGGTGTGAGTGATGTAAGTGTACTCATGTTGCCAAGACCAGGATCTTTGACTGCATGTCAGGTCGAATAGTAGGTGGCCTGTGATGTCTATCATGACTGCCTGTTGTGTAGTAGTAGTGACACTACACTCTGTGATTGGCTATGAATGTGTAATGGGTGATATGTAGGTCATGGTGGCTGGACATGCAATAATGAAGTGATGTGGGTTATCTGTGTTTGGTGTTTTGGAACGAGTTGATGTCACTTCTTTGCTGAACAACACCTTCCTGTACCATCACCTGACACTCCCACTTCCAATGTCCAACCGCTCCTCAAGCATGTCAAGGCAACACTCTCTTCATTCCCTGCACATCATTCTGAACCACTACAGTATTCAAATCAGGACTACGATTTCCATTGCCAATTCCTCGGCGACCGCTTCCTCTCATCTGATTTTAAAACAACGCATTTTCCTGCTGCTGCTGCTGAGGAAAGTTTCCCTGTACCCCTGTTTGTGCCACTTTAATCTGCATCACCATCGCATTTTCCTTCAACTTTCTCTGCTTCAACTCAATCTCGTCACTACAGTATTTTGCATTCTACAATACCTCATCTATTGGCCTTGCTTGCCAGCAAATCAAATGACTCCTAATCATCTGGCTAATTTCAGGTCTCAATCCTTCCACAAATCTGAACACAAAATGAATCATGTCTTTTGGCTCGATTGTCTCTGAACCACTGAAATGCTTAAATGCCTGCAACAGTCTAATAGGCATGTATTGACTCCTTTGCTTCCTGACCGGTCCTGTCTATTCTGTGCGAGACAATACTTTTTGGTGAAATTCTTATCACTTTATAGTAAAATTTCATTACCCCGGGAGATGGCACACCTGTATTCGGATCTCTCCCTCTGGTTCTTTTGTCGGCCAATCTATATTCCTCTTACACTCCATACACAGAACAGCTGGGACTAATAGCTCTAACAGAGTGTTCAATTCTTCCTACAGGCACTTTGCAAGTTTCGCAAACCTGTCTGTCTGCTGGTACCATTCTACTGTTTTCTCTCTCAAAGTCATTTGTAAAAGAGAGAATGTCACTTCTGCTCCAAGGGACATGAACAAATGTCCCTCCTGAAATCTCTCTCATTGGTAACATTTTCATTGGATCCTTGCCCTGCTGCACGTTTGCAGTCAGCTCCACAGAATTCCTTTTTCTTTTATCTCTTTTCTTTTCCCATCAGCCTTCCCATTTGTCTGATGCTCCCCATATCTGGACACTTTGGGGTAACTCCCTAAGGTGTGCCTTCATTCCTGCAGATCTCATGTGTTCAAAGTCTTTTGTGTCAAAATCTAACCTGTAACTTCTTGTCAAATGCTTTGTTTTCTCTATATTTTTATGACGGACTTATCTGCCAGGTCTGCTACCCTTTGATGGACATTGCTCTCTTCCGTCGTAATTTTCAGGCACAGGTATCTCAGCTCTGCTTCGGTGTAGGACTCTAACCTGTTCACACCCCTTGTTCCCTCAATGAGCTCACCCAGTTCCATTCCTAATCTTGTATAGTTCAAGTACTCCTGTCCCCTAGGAGCATTCTGCAGGATATTCAGCTTGCCTAACCATTCAGTCAATTGTTGAGCAGTCAAACCTTGCAGCGAAATATTGTTGCCTGGGCATGTGGCACTTGTTGCACCACTGTATTCAGGTACAGCGGTGTCAGTAATTTCAGGCTCTGACTAATATTCAACCCTATGACAGTATCTGGAGGAACTCCGAATGGCTAAGGTTTAGCAATAATCTTGATTTTTCAAAGGCCTGTCCCATAGTAGAGACAACTCGGATATTCTCATTAAGTCCTCCTTTCATTGGATTCTGATTCAGGACTCCCTGTCCATTTGCACTGTTCCTCTCTTGTGCAAACAAAGGTACAACTGAACCAATGGTAACAGGTACAGATACAGCATCTGGGCTTGGTCTGACACTCAGGTTCTGTGGATGCATAATTCCCTTATTCTGCCTCATCAGTACGGACCTGTCTGACTGTGTTCCCATTATCGGAGTGTACTTTGGCACTGCTTGTGATTGCACTCAAGGCAGTAAAAGTGGAGCTGGTTCTATCTGAACCAAGATCGGTTTCTGACAAACCTGTCCTGTTGGCACTATTAAGTTTGTGGAACTTTCCACTATAGATACATCAGGATAAATCCTCTGGACCGAAGTAATAGGTGCATTAAGACTGCTCTGCATTGGGATCTGTGTCACACTCAAATTAATCTGTACTGGACTCAAAGTCATGTTATCCTCTGTCAGAGCTGAAGGATTTACACTAGTGCTCGGACCACTCTTTTGTGCTGCATATGGTGGGGGACAGTTTCTCAATAACTGTAAAGTAAATTCATCATCGTCTGACTCTTCCTCAAATGTCAAAGATCTCCAAGCCTCCCTTGAACTCTGCTCCCTACTCTCGGAAGGGCTTCTGTTTGTCTTACTAGTGGCTTTCCTTCCTTCTCTCTCGCTGTCCTATGTAATCACAGGAAACAACTTAATCCCCTGTAAAGTCTCAGTTCTCCTAAATTTCTGATCACTAACCCATTTAGCCTCCACTAGTATCTTTTCTGCCTTTCTCATCCTCCTCTCAAATTTCTGTTGCTGTCTAGCTACTAATTCCCAGATCGCTAATGCCTCAAACCGTGCTGGTCTTGCAGGGGGTTTCAGATCATAAAGCACCCTCCTCAGATTCTCTAAGCTCCTCAAATTAAATGATCCATGGGCAGGAAATGCTAAACTCTGATCATTCTCTGTCACTTTGCACCATTGTTTCAACCAAAGATATGGGCCAACACCCTGTTCTTCAATCACAATGTAAGCTGGTGTACTTTCTGGCGGTGCAACATCCCCTATACTTGCTGTAGTGTACATATCTCCTTTTTGAGCACTCTTTAAAGCTTTGAAAATTTTCATTTTGCGACCTTTATGTTATCCAAAATCAAATGAGGAAGTGACTTCCAATCCCAGAATTCTCTTCACCCAACTTCTCAACCAATTGCGCTTCATGGACGGCTGCCAGTCCATGCGCGACCATTCTCACTAACCAGCCTATCCCAGCGCAGCTCCAATTA
This sequence comes from Pleurodeles waltl, assembly GCF_031143425.1. NCBI lineage: Eukaryota > Metazoa > Chordata > Amphibia > Caudata > Salamandridae > Pleurodeles > Pleurodeles waltl. The sequence continues at coordinate 194,403,922 of NC_090449.1, forward strand.
CATCACACTCACATGTACTGCAGCTGACAAAGTCTTGCAGTTTGTATTCCCAAACTCACACTAAACTAATGCAATTTATTGAGAGCACTAAATCAAAACACAATTGGTCTGTTTACTACAGGTAAGATAACATAATTGCTTCATAAACTTTGCGTATTTTTCACTGACGACGTTTCACTCTAGCAGCTACTCCTTCTTTCTCAGTTTCCCTGATTCACAAGCTAAATTCGATATGTGAATTTCACTCTCAACTGATCAGTGGGTCTGTCCTGGTGCATATAGGACTCACCAGATCTCATTCGAAAATTCTTTCACTTACTTTGACTCACATGCTGACTTGTCGACCATGCCCAATCGACCCATTAAACCAGACAAATTACAACAAAAAGCAAGTGTCTCATATACTTTTCAACATACTCCGGAGTCTTAGACCACAAAGAGTCTGTATACAAACAACCACATGGACAATTTTTGAGCACAAAGCGCCACTCACATGTGAAGCTCGACGACCTCCGTACTCTCACGATTCGGAGTACACAAACTACTCCCACAACCTCATTTGGAGTACGCAAACTCCCTACACCCTCACAAACATCACAATTCACCTGCGATTTGCATAAGCTGTGCAAGCACAAAGCCTGCTTCATTTACACCATCACTAGAATGCAGAGAACATCCTCAAATAATCATTGGCAAGCTCCAAGATTCTGGGAAAGTCATTTCAGGTACTTGGGGGCACATTTTCTCTCTACTTTGTATTGCCAAATCTAAACAAATCCAAACTTTCACCAATTTCACTGAATCTGCAAATCTTCTGCTCTTTGTATGATATTAACCTTTACCCCACTATCATCTCAGGGAACATCTGTTTTTCATTGCTTACTATCTCTGGGACCATAAACTCTACTACCTTTATGATGGGCTCTTCAATAGACGTAACATGTACCAGGCCTATATGATGGGCTCTTAAGGAGACAAACCATCCTCTGCTACCATCTCTGTTAGTGCATCAGACCTCATTAAGTAAACTTACAAGGGAGACCCATATAGGCCGATGGACCTTTTGACGCGCTTCGAGTAGTTCCCACCATATCTCCCCGTACCAATACAAATCAATAGCAAATAGGAATGGATGACATCAGTAATCAATAGGAGTCAATAATTTCCACTCACCATGATCTTGCAGTCATAAATAACCGCTCCTTTATGTAAAAGTTAGAATGTTTACTTCCCTATATTAACAATAATAATGTCACGTAACTTAATCTCAAAATCAAATGATAAACATCCAAAAACAATAATGGCTGACCAAAGCGGCGAAAGAATTGCAATTTAGTCAGAGCTTGAGCTACTAAACATTCTAAAGTTACAATACAAATTAACAGCAAGAATAAATGCACAAATGAAATAACATGCATTTAGCTTCACCATAGAAAAGACATCAACTGTTATTACATGTAGTGAACTTAATCAGTGAGAACCCCAGCTAACATCAAATTAGAATAGCATGCTTGGGCTCCATGCAAAACAATTTAGTCAACACAAATTTAGAAAAACGTCAAAGATGGCTCTATCAAAATTAGCGGTTGGTACCTAGAAACAAAAGCAAATAGAAATGACTATCAGTAACATTGACGTATATCTGTCCTCAATATAGTTCAGAAAGCTGTAACAGTCTTCGTCAATAGGACATCAGTTTGGTCAGCAAGACATCAGGATTCAGCATCAAAGTTCAGAATGAGAAAAGTCTCTTCATGCAGTTCGGAAAAGAATAATAACTCTACTTTCAAGAAGGAAAGGAGAATGGCACGGAATGGCTTCTCTCCTCTCGGTACAGTCCGGCTAAGTTAGATTTCCTAAAACTACTTTTGTACATGTCTTTTTTGGTCAAGGAATTGCATGTTTACATTTAGTCCAATGAAAATCAATCCCTAAATCTAAAGTTTTACTACTACGTGGTTCACATGTCGATGATTGGCTTCTCTTCTCCTGTTCCCATTGTTCGGCTTGTCATGTATCAATATTGTTGCAACTTATACTCCAGTCAGTGTATCCATTGTCTTCTCCTGAGAAGGTCAGTCTTACACACGCTACGATATATATTGTTTCTCTAGCTAGCACAGCATCTTCTAGCAAGCAGTCTCTCATGAGAAGTAACTTCAGCTAAGAGCACATGATCAATACAGTGGAAAATCACAATTTAATTCTCTAAACAACCATTTTATAAAACCCCAGAAATGCAGCTTGACACAAGGCCGTGCAACTAGGCCCAAGACCTCGCTAAGTTACTGCTTACAAATTAATAAAGCTAATACATAATGCATAACCCTTAATGACATATTACTATAATACTTTTACTATTACTATAATTATTGCTATCCAACATAAGCTCAACATTTTACATAAATAAGTTATTAATAAGTACACGTCATGAACATTAGCGGCCACACACATGGGCACAACATCAAATGCATGCATTATTTTTCTCTAAGTTAATACATTTTCTATGCAAACTCAACACTGGGATCAGCCACCAATGTGAAATGTATGGCATGTGCTGTGTGGGATGTGAATTGGGTAGTCTACACCTTCAAGGGACATTAACATTTGAGAAGGACTGGTCAGGTGTAGTTTCAGGACATGCATGATGTGTTGGGATCACTCACCTGTTCTTCCAATTGGTGATAGAAGTATGGAGAGATAGGATCTGGAATATGCATGATATATCTACTTCTGCAAGGGCATGAGTAGCATGTAGACATGGCCTAACAGGTGCAAACATGGATTAATCCAGTTGTGCTAACTGACTCTAAATTGGATTTGGTCGAGAGGGATGAACTGAAGGGGTGGATAGTATTAACATGATGTGTCATGGGGTAGGATATGTGTAATGCCAACAGAGATAGCCTAGCCTGGACCTGTTCACCTGCTCCACTGCATGTTTCCATGCGTGTATATAAGGAATGAGATTACCCTTTCTCTCCCTCTCTGTCTCTCCCTCCCTCTCTCTCTATCTGTATGGATCAGCATTGGCAGGTGAAGGAGAAGGGACACAGGTGAGTGGGGATGCTGCTGGCCACAGGACCCGGAGTGCTGCGACCAGTGATAGCAAGGGACCCAGTGGCCCAGAGGATGAGGGGAGTGCAATGAGGGAGACCAGAACATCTTCATCATCAGGACACTCCTGGTGGTGACAGACCCATCTGGGACTACCCCAGCACCATCTTTGTCTGCCCACCCCCCTTAACTACCACCCTCCTGCCTGTAGCTCCCCACCCAGTTGTCTGTGCCCCCTTACCCAGGAGGGTGAGCATCTCCTTCGCCGCAGGCACCTCTGCCCCTGCCGCAGTCAGCCCTGCTGCCCTCAGTCAGGAGTCTATTGACCTCCTGAGGTTGGTCTCTGTGAGTCAGTCATACATCATGAATGTCATCCAGGGAACTGCAGCTCAAGTACAACAGAACAATGTGTTCTTGGAGTGCATTCACAGTGCACTGGCTGGCCGACAGAGATCCTTTCATGCTCTGGTCTCCGCACTGATGTCAGCCAGTCTTCCTTTGTCTTCCGTTCCCCCTCCATCTTCCTCTGCCCAATCCCACACCCCTTTTCCCCGTCCCAGCCAGAGCACGCAGACAGACAAACATGTATCCATCTCAACAGACAAGCATACAGCAGACAAACAAAAGCACCACAAGACCCACCACCGGCATGCACACAGACAACACCCACATGGAGACAAATCAACAGTCACTACCTGCACTGACTACCCCACCACCCCCACCTTCACAGAAACTACACATGACACACTAGCAGATACCACACCAACATTCACAGATCCAGCCACATCTCCAATCCTACACACAGTGAGCACAATAGCAGACCCGCAGACAACCACCCTAATCACCACATCAGCAGTCAACACAACCACCAACACACCCACATGCAGCACATCCACCATACCTGCAGTCACCACCCCAAAAGACAGTCACCCATCTAGCACAGCATTTCCCAGCGCCTCCACCCCCTCCTCCTAAAAGACATAAACGCCCACACTTATCCACCCGACACTCAGCACAAACAGACATTGCTCGCACACACCTGCACCCAAAACATCCACCAAAACACCTCCTACAAACACTCCCTCTCCCTCCACTCCCAAACCTATTTGCCATGACCGTCCCCTTGTGTCTAAGAAGTTTTTCTTCTCAGAGTTTAACCTTTCCTTTACTCCTCTCCCATCCTGTGTGACCCCAAAAGATCCATTTCCCTTCCCAAGTCCAGCTCAACCACCTTCAAGTCTTCCCCTGTCCTCCTGCAAGTACCCATGCCCCTCGCCCAGCAAGAAATTGAGCCCTCCCAAGTGTTCTTAGCACCCCTAAGCCATGTCCAAAGCCCCCACCGCCCAAGCCCAAAGACCCCCCTCCCAAACTTAGGTCCAAATACCCACCAACACCCCTTTAATCACTGATATGCCTACCTGCCCCCTCTCTGCCCCTACCTGTGGAGGTAATTTAGCAGTCAGGGGTCAAATTAGGGCAGTCTGAAATGCCAGCTGTGCAATGTGGCACTTACGACTTTCGGACTGGCCTTTTATATTTGTAAATAATTCTATCTTAAATAGTCTAAAATAATTGTAACTTTATGTATACGTACATCTGGGCCAGCCAGTTGTTGCTTCCAGTGTTATCATCTTTGTCCTGCCTTTCATTCCTCATGGCTGTCATGGTCTTGCCTGCTTCATATTGTGTGTGAGTGTGTTATGTGTGTGTGGTGGTTGTGCTACCTGTTGTGTCTGAGATGCTTGTGTGGGTGTGTGCTTTGGTTTTCTCCAGCAGTGATGGCTGGGTACAGTGTGTTGGGCATGTATATGTGTAGGACATTCAATTAGGTTGCTTTGTGATTGATTGTGTTGACTGTTGTGATTTGGAGTGTGGTGTGCCCTTGTGTGGTTGTAGTGTGTGTGTGTGCATGTGTGTGGTGATTGGAATGTCCGAACCACTGTGTGGTGTGCTTGCGCGGTGTGACGTATGCCTCTTTGTATGGCTTTGTGATTGTATGTCTTGGAACAATGGTGTTGCTACATTGTGTTGTAGATATGCATTGTCAGGTGGGGGTGTGTGTTGTGGCATTTGAGGTGTTGTTGTGTATGTGTGTAGTTTGGTGGTGTTGTGTGTTGTTATTTTTGACAGTGCCGATGCTGTGTGTCTGCGGCTCAGTATGTGTTTTGGTAGTGTGTGTTGCCATGGTGTGTGTCCTGGGTCTGTGCGTGTTGTGTATATGGCTGTGTGTAAATGTGCATGTCAGTGCAGGAGTACGTGTATGTGTCACCCTTGCCACCCTTTCCAGATGTGTATGTTGTATCTGCGTTGCAACCTTGCCATTATGCATCAGTGAAAGGTAAGTGTGTGTACTCACAGTTGCTGCCATTGTCATTGTCGCTGATTCCGGAGTCATTGGGCAAGCAGGAGCAGTGGGAAGACATGTAGTTCAGGTTCCACGCAGCTCCAGACAGGTGTGGCTTCCTGAAGGTAGGTGTTTCCATTTGTACTGTTGGTTTCCACCAGGGATTCTGTGGTTGTGTGACCACGGCGGAAAGCTTGGAGGTGTGCAACTTCATAATCGGTCCGGCGGAAACATGGTATCCACCAGCCTGAAGGTGCCTCCCGCTGTCTGTGATGGTCTGACCACGCTGGCGGTGCCGGCGGTGAATTGGCTGTATTCTGTTGGGAATGCTGCCATGGTCCTAATTTGGCAGTCTTCTCTGCCAGCCTGTTGGTGGTACAATCGCCCCCGCCAACATGGCGGTCATGGAACCGCCAACATCATAATTAGCCCCAGAGTCTTGGTTTCAGCCAGACTAAGCCTCAATGTCAAAGCACCATAGCCAGGGTTTTCACAGAATCACCTAGCAGCTTCACTGATGTTATGAATGATATATCTGCATTAGTGACATAGGCCCTCATTCTGACCTTGGCGGGCGGCGGAGGCCGCCCGCCAAAGTCCCGCCGTCAGGTTACCGTTCCGCGGTCGAAAGACCGCGGCGGTAATTCTGACATTCCCGCTGGGCTGGCGGGCGGCCGCCTTCAGGCCGCCCGCCAGCCCAGCGGGAAAGAGGCTTCCACGATGAAGCCGGCTCGGAATCGAGCCGGCGGAGTGAAAGCTGTGCGACGGGTGCAGTTGCACCCGTCGCGTATTTCACTGTCTGCGCAGCAGACAGTGAAATACATTTAGGGGCCCTCTTACGGGGGCCCCTGCAGTGCCCATGCCAGTGGCATGGGCACTGCAGGGGCCCCCAGGGGCCCCGCGACCCCCCCTACCGCCATCCGGTTCCCGGCGGGCGGACCGCCGGGAACTGGATGGCGGTAGGGGGGGTCGGAATCCCCTCGGCGGCGCAGCTAGCTGCGCCGCCTTGGAGGATTCCAATGGGCGGCGGTACACTGGCGGGTGACCGCCAGTGTTGCCGGTCCGACCGCGGCTTTACCGCCGCGGTCGGAATGCCCATTGGAGCACCGCCGGCCTGTCGGCGGTGCTCCCGCGGTCCTCCAACCCTGGCGGTCATGGACCGCCAGGGTTGGAATGACCACCATAATGTGTGATGTCATGTGTATGGAATGGGGGTTATGGTTGAGTTGGTCATCTTAACTGGAGAACATTTTCATTAAAGCATTGATGTCCATAGAACTGATTTTTTAAGAGAATATCTTTATGACATCCATTTTAATTGTCTACTTTGTCTCTCTCTACAAAACAAAAAATGTAGGTGCCTTTGGCTGTGAGTGATTAATCCAGAGTACAAGAGAATAACTGCCGGAAATTTCTAGACCCCATAATCGGTGCATCAGAACACACTCTACACAGCCGAAGAACGAATACTATAGACTGCTGGCCAATGGGTTTGGCCTCCGACCATATGATAAACCCTGCTCCAGGACCACCAAAACCCATTGACCTTATCCTTTGCACTTGCCATCAGAGTTCAATGCAGAATTAAAGGCTTCCTTTTTTTATTTTTAAACTCATACACAGTCTTTGGTTCCATTAAAGCTCCCACATGAATCCTTCAGCACTATGTATTCTAAAACACAATATATATGTTTTTGCTTGATTTGAAGGCAGGTTCTGTGCTTACGAGATTCCCATACATTTACCTCTGGGTCATGTTATAAGCTGTAAATCAATGTTTTGTTCTCCAATTTATTGCAGTGATGTATTGTCCACATACTAACTTTACATCCCTCTCAATGAAAAATGGGATACACATTTTCTTTGTCCTATCAGATTTCTATATAGTTTTAATTTTCATCCTTGCATCCTCCACCACTCAGGATTTGCAGCTCTTTTGCAAATTATCTGAATATACAAAACGTAACCATTTGAAGCACTAGTGAAAATGTCTCCACAAACTACTGAATTACTGTAACCACAAAAAAGCTCTTGTTAGACAAATGCTCTTTTCTCATTCCAAGGATGATGTAATTTTGCTCAGCAGTTTTTCTTTAGCAGAGAGCAGAAATTGTAGTCGAACTCCTTATGTGAAAAATGTCATTTTTCCCTTCCATAACTCTGGCACGCAATTTCAAAGAAATACCCAGAACTGAACTGAACGTCATGTGGCTGTCAAATATCATGCAACTTTAATAATTTGTGCATCAACCATTGTTGAAAATAAATTATGTATTTCCCTTATAAAGTGCAATTCAATCATTATTATAGTCACTTTATCTGTCACCGTTTAAACCTTTGGTAAAGGAGAACTATGGTTAGGCCTTACCCTGCCAACAAAGGTCACCATGCACACCGACGCTCCACCACAGCAGTTTGTAAGTGCATTGGGATGTGCACATGGCATGGACAGAGGTCACGATCTGTATACATGGGGGCATATTTATAATGCCCTAGCAGCACCTTGAGGCACATTAATGTCATAATTTTTTATGTTAATGTGGCCTAACGATGCGGAAATCCCTGCGCCATATTTACAGAATGGCATTATGCATGCATTGTGCAACTCTGTAACCCTTCGCGCTACATTATGCCTGGAGCAGGCATAATGTAGTGCAAATGGTGTGTTCCCCCGTTAGGGGGGCTGAAAAAATAGTGCTAGGAAATCTATGAGATTTCCTTGTGCCATTTTCATGGCACTTTTAACGCCTGTTCAGAGCAGGCGTTAAAAGATGGCTTCCATTCTTTAGAATGGGCCCCTATGTCCTCTGCAGGTGTAGCGACAACAGTTTTGCGATACTCCTGCAGAGAACATCAGTGTCAAAAATAATGACGCTATTGACCCTTACTCTGCAGCACACATAGTGGCGGTAGGGGGCGCGCTAAGTGGCGCAGGGAAAGTGGCGCCGCACTCCGTGCAGAGCCAATTTCCATAAATCTGCCCCACAGCCTTTTCTGAACAGCTGAAGGATATGGATAGTGGTTTGTTAATGGGATTCTAAATCAGGACATTACCTGGGGCATCACCTTGAACAAAAAGATTGCTGCATGTTGCCAAACACTACAGACAGCAGATTGTGATGGCTCAGGGGATTGATAACACTGTGGGGCAGATTTATGGAAAGTAGCGCTGAACTAAGTGCAGCGCCACTTTCCCTGCGCTGCTTAGCACCCCCCTACCGCCACCATGTGTGCGCCGTATTTAAAATATGGTGCACCATAGCGCAGGGTAGGGGGCAATAGCAACATTATTTTTGACACTATTCTTGTTCTCTGCATGAGTAGTGCCAAATTGTTGGCACTCCTCCTCCAGAGTACATAGGATCCCATTCTAAAGAATGGAAGCCCCCTTTTAACGCCTGCTCTGAGCAGGCGTTAAAAGTGCCGTAAAAAATGGCACAAAGAAATCTCATAGATTTCCTAGCGCCATTTTTTGACCCCTCTATTGGGGGAACGCCCCCTTTGAATACATTATGCCTGGTGCAGGCATAATGTAGTGCAAAGGGTTACAGCGTGGAGCAATGCATGCATTGCACCACTCTGTAAATACGATGTGGGGATTTCAGCCTTGTTGGGCCACATTAATGTAAAAAATAATTACGTTAATGTGGCGCAAGGTGGTGCTAGGGCATTATAAATAAGCTCCTGTGAGACCAGAGGCTACACTTTGAGCCCAGAACATGTACACTTGACCAAATGCTTGAGGAGCAGGTTATTGGAACATGACAGCAAGAAGGGAATGACAAAAGGCCACGCCCTGCACCCGAATCCAAGACGTTCTAAGGCGTGGGCAAAGTGCTTCAATCAAAGCCCTCGCTCACTGGGTCCTAGATGCATGCTACGCATTTCCCATGTCATAGGTTCACAGATAAACAGCATTTTCCATAATTTCTTTTCTTCTTCTTTTATTAAGCATGATTTGTGAAATGTGAAAGTTGTTGAGCTGAGTCATTTGCAATAAAAAAAAAATCGCAGGTAGAAATTACGATTTACCATAAAACATAGACTCTACTTCTGAAAAAATAAACGTAAATTCCCATTTTATAAGCAAATAACCAATTGTAAAAATTCATAGTAAATGCTCAGTGGCCTGTAACGCTCTGCTACCTTGATTTTTTTCTGACAATCAAATGTTGTAATAAAAGAAAAATTTTTAGTTTTAAAAGCCACATTTGAGTGGTGCATCTTTTAACACTTTGTAAATCAGTAACATTTTACAGCGTTTGAAGTAAGAAAATGTATTGTATTATTTACTAATAAATAAATCACGGCACATTTCTTTTTTACATTGCAGCAGTTTGTTACCAAATGAAATAAAAGATCTATACAAAGGTTAACATTACACACACAGTTAAAAATAGTATCTTAATTTAAAAAAATGTAAGTAAGAAACTCTTCAATCCCGAAATTTGCTCTATCAGTGTCACGTGCATGGAAGGGTAAATCAAAGACGTTCTAAGGCGTGGGAAAAGTGGTCTCTGACACAGAGCCCCAGCCTTTCAGGGGCACTAGTGATAGAGCTGGCTCTGTTCTCCTGATGATCCCACACGATTCTTAGACATAGATTGCTTAAATATCATTTTCTTTTAATTTATTTTTGATGCAAGTGGTGTGTGGGATTCTGTTACAGACATTTTGCAGTGAAATGTTTTGTATTTCAACGCCATGGAACAGGCATAAACATGTTTCTTTTAGATCAAAAGAGGAAATCAGTCGCCGAGATTATTTGCAATACTAATAGTGAGCTGCTGCTATAATGCAATATTGAAAACTCACAGCACTACCCCTGAATTTTAGATAGAAACACATTTAGAATACATTTACAATTTGGACCAGTATGCAGGCCTGTACCGTTTTGGTCACCTGCACAAAAAGTGAATGAAAAAGATGAAATTTGATCAGAGGTTGAAAGTTGTTCCGAACAGGGCCGCCCAAGATATGTTTGGTCGAAGTCCCTTAAAAACCTTACGATGCCCCTGGCGTAAGTAATTTTGAAATTACAGTAAGTCTACCATCTTAAAGGCAGCAAACAGAATGGTTTATAGGCACCTAAAAACTTAAAAAGGCATTTTCAATACGAAACCTAGAACAAAGCAAAGAACTATTTCTTGACAGTGTACGTTTTTGACCCCCACGTCTGACGCATTTTCACAGAAATTATCACGCTGTATATATTGTAGGGAAGTGTGATTCCTATGGCAAATTAATGATTTCAAACTAGATTAATTCATGGAATATGCTTTTCGTAACCTTCCATCAGAAATCTACATTCCCCTGCCTTTGGTAATGAGATCCTAACTCTATGGACACACAGGCATCGTAGTAGAAGTAAGATAAATAAAGACAGTTTCAAACCATGATTTATGTACGGGGATAAGTGGGAGGAATTGAAAAGGGAGAAAGAAAGACAGTTCCACATGCATAATGCATGCACTGATAGATCCAGTTATGGGGTATTATGTGTGCATCATACATCTCTCTTAAGTTCAGTGATATTCATGGAGGAGTAAAATGTAGGGCAGAAAGACAGATTGCTATTGGACTGTAATTAAATATAATTATGCCGTCAGAAAAGAAGTACATTGAAAGTTTGCATTAGACTGTACATGAAAGGGCATCTTGGACTTCTAATGAACTAGCGTTCTTGGTCCTGTTTACTATCGCCACTTGAACTTAAGTAGTGATGTGTTTATTTCACGATATAGCTGGATGTCCCTGTTGTTTTAGAAACGGATGCAATTTGGTGTATTTCCAGTATGCACACATGTATGATGACGTACTGTGAAGAACTAATTTCTATTTAAGCAAAAAAAGGTATAGTTATAGATTTGTGTACTAAAACAGTATTACTATGACAACTCATCATCAACATACATTGAAAATTGAAAGACTGTGCCAGATTTAAAGTCTAACCACCGACTGCCAAATTTAGATATCACAGCTGGCCTATAGGTGATCTCTGTACCTTGATAGGCACTACTCTCATGCTAGTTGCTGTCAAGCTACAAAAAGATTGGTGGCCGGCTGCAGTCAATTTTGATTGTCGCCTCCCCCCTCCAAACTTTCAGCCTTTTCTTTTGTTTCTGAAAAACAAATACCCAAAATGAGAATTTTTTTATTACTAAAGAAAAAACTAAGGACTCCCCCCACATAAACATGCCGCAGGGAACCTATATTTTTCTGTCCCTCACCACCAGGTTTTCCTGGCAGTGATGGTAAGAAATAAAATAAAATTGTCCTCTCTGTTTATAGTGGACGGTGAGATGGTTTTACTCAGACTGAGTCATCTCATGTTGGAGTACTTATCTGTTGACAGAGCCTACGGGGGCTCCATCGATGGAAAACCAATGGTCCACCCATCGCTAAATGAGCTGAACGGGCTGCCAGGTTTGCAGACAGGGTACTCCGTCGCATTTGCGATGGATTGTCCTGTCTGTCACATTCTAAATCAACTCCTCCGCTTTTCTGTCATTATCAGTGAAATAAGGCATGGTCAGCAAAGGTGAAATCCACTTGACATTTTTAATCAGAAAACTGCTCCATTGCGAAAAATACTCATTACAATTTTACCTGAAAAACAGGCATTTGATGTAAGTATATATGACACTAATATTATTGACTTTGAAGTCAAAGAATATAGTTAAACAAAATCATGATAACTCCTTTAAACCACTAACATGCAACTAGACTTTAGACACAGGAGTTCATTGGAAGATGCTGATGATGTAGTGAGATGAATTGAGGTCATAAACGTTGCACAAGTAATTGAACTTTTGGTTTGATTGCCAGTGGCAACATCTGCCCATTAGTTTCTACTGTGATGATTGTGGCTTTACCTGACGGTGATCTTTGAAAAGGCCAATTACACGGGCAATTTCAAAAGTTCTCTGGAGGTAGCGTTAAAGTTATTAACATTTCTACTTTTAAACGGTATATAGAATGCAGAGCTGTAGTATAATTATATAGTACTGCCTTGTATGTATCCAGTAGAGGCCATCACTTTTATATTTAATAAGAGGTAGGCATCTACGGTATGTCCTTTAAAGGGAATATCCAGTCCTCTTGCAAAAAATACCCACTTTAGATACAAAATAATCAACCAACCAACTGTAATTATCCTTTTATTTGCTTCTTACAATAAAACAGCAATACTTAACTGATTCAGCAAGTGATTTATTATTCCTTCTAACCAAAACATAATTTATTAAGTTAGCAAAGAAAACCGATTTCCTCCTGAATTACCATCTTATTGTGACTTAAGTCACACAAAAATGCTGATTTTCTGGGCCATCCTGTTAATTGGATAGGACCATTGGAAATATTTCAATCATTTGCAGTCTAGCTTTGCCACTCTTAACCATTAGCCTCACATAAAACGATGGGGAATCCTTTTAGGCTTTCCTGCTGTCGATGTTAGAAAGACTCTGGCAGAGTAAAGAAAAGGTGAGATTTTTAACTGTGTTAATAAAATGCGTCATCTTCTGCTTTCCCGGAAATAGATTTTTAAAGGGTCTCAGTATACCTGTAAATAGTCAGCTGGCCAGCAGCCCTGATCTTTCCTTGATCTCCTTTAATGTATATTTTCTCTCTCTGCTGTAAACAGAGAGTATCAATTTCTATTTGGAAAACCATAGGCGAAACATTTTCCTTCACTAGAAGGACTCAAAACTGATTGGACGCTTTCCCAGTTTTACAGGTAAAAGACTCCTTTGTTTAATTTTTTAATCATTTATTTGTACAGGGCTGAGTCACAAATGGTACTCTGGTGCTTGAAACATCATAATCAGAGAGGGGCAAAAGAAGGCAGACAAAGAACAAGGAAATTATAAAAAAACATGAGACTTCAGAGCTCCCCAAAACAGGGAGTAGTGGGAGAACAAGTGGATGTGGGGCGGCAAGGAATTGAAGAGTTGTGGACCAAAAAGCAGTTAGATTCTCTCGTCATAGCAGATCCTTCAAAAGCATGAAACCGTTCACAAGTGAATGGCATTTAATCTCAGTGTTGAGCCAGGTATGATGCAGGAGTAATGTAAATTATTTTTAAACATAGTGCACTGAATCCTAAATCTTTATACACATCAGTGTGGTTGAAAAAATATTTATTTAAAAGGAAAAATAACTGTTATTGTACTTGAAGAATATGAATCTACACTTGACTGCACATGTGTAAATTCACCTGATGCCTTTGAAACTGTTTTGATATGATCTGCTAAAGTGTCTTTTCCTGGCTTATGCTAGCTAGGCCTCAGCTAAGCCTCAATGCCATTTTGTTCAAAATCAATGTCTCATCGCGCACATTCACTGTTTATTATTTATGTTGCACGTATTCATGCAACTCATGTTTGTTTATTTCTTAATGAAGACTCTCTATCATGAGCTCAGCAATGTTGCAACCTTCAAGGTTTCTTCCACCTGCTCACTGTACTGCATTTATTCATAATGGTACACTATTGTTTTGTAAAGAGTTTGTTCTACTATCTCCAGATGACATTAGCATAGAGGGGCTGAATCAACATTCAAGTAATGGGATAGTGCTTAGGTGGTAAGGCTGCATTGAACAGTATGACACTCTTCATTTTAATGCTCTGATTTGCAGAAATTTTAATTTGTTTGCTCACACCATGCTGAATCTGAGATGTCATATTGTTCTATGATTAGGTTTCTTATATAATCCCACAACCTTGGAATGGTACAGACACTTTTACAATACTACTAGAGAAGCTGTCTGATTTCTTACTTATTTTGCTGCTCACTTGAAATTTAAAATATGATTAATTTGTCTATATTTCTAAATTGTCCTGTTGCTCACAACTTTAATGGCAATTACTTTATGGATCTGCACTTTACAAATTATGTTTTGTACCCTTTAAATTCTTGTAATAAATCTAACTAAATATTCTAAATTACAGCCTAGAACTCACTTATTAAGTCTGTTTTGCTCATTTGCGCTGTTTCTGCGCCCAAAAATGACACAAATGCGGTGCTAAAAAAGTATGAATATGGGCCAAAATGTTCTCCTATTTAGTGCTACATTATTAACTCTCACAAGTCTATTCTCGCTAACATGCTGCTTCCCACACTCTAGTATGTGATTTCATAGAAAAACTATTTCATGGAATACCATTGCGGAGCAACCATTTAATCTAAGCTGTTCAATGGAAATTTGAACATTTTCAGAATGAATGGCATTTACTTTTTCGTAGAACTAAATTTATTGGCTGTCTTTTTGTTTGAGATTGACTTTTGAATCCTTATTTTTTAACTGTAAATGCAATAGTTGCAGAAACAGTTTTGCCAAAGATATGAATGTCTGTTCTTTACTTTAGGGAACATTATTTCATAATTGTACCCTTTACATTGTCAATTATTTCAGATGCTTTTAATTCGCTGACCCATTACCACCAATATCACCATCCATTGCTGACCCTCCACAACCCCTAAACACCATCAATCACTGCCATACTTTAACTACACTAATCCCTGAAGCTTAAAAGCCCTTTGTACTCCAAAAATCCACCATTCCCAAAGCAAAAAATCACTCACTGCTACTAACTCCATCCATTCCTGAACTCTACAAATCCTATCTACACCTAAACCCATTCATTCCATAACCCTTAAAACACCTCAACACAACCAACCTTCAACCATCCCTGAACAGTAAAACACACTCACCACCCCCAAAAACCAGCCATCCATGACCCATAAGAGCTCATCATCACTCTAACCTACCTGAACCCTAAAAATATTTTTCTACATCTACACTCCACATCATCACTAAATCTTTAAAATCCTCACCACCCTAAACTCCATTCCATCCTGAAACCTAAAAACTATTCATCATCTCAGCTGCTATCCATAATTGAACCTTAAATACTCTCACTAGCCCTGAACCCCGGCCATCTATGAACCCTAAAACCTAGAACACCCTTACACCCCACCCATCCCTGAAACCTAAAAACACCTCATACACCTAAATGCCACTCATGCCTGAACCTTTAAAACCCCTTGCAACCCCTACACTCCACCCATCTCTAAATCCTATGCCAGAACTCCAATTATTCCTTACCTTAAAAACCTATCATCACTCTAAAAATTACCTATCCCTGAATACAAAATCCCAACAGTGATTCCATACTCTACCCATGGTTAATGCAAGTTTTGATTTTCCCTTTAAAATGTTTCCTTTAATTTTTTTTTTTTTATATTTCCTTTAAATAATCTTTCCTTAAAATTGGATTTCTTTGATATGATTTTCTCCAATGTGGTTTCATAGTTTTTGTTAACCATTAATTCACACACTTAAATCTTCCTGTGGTCATTCACAGTGTTATCTTAGTTGACTTATCTGGGTGAGTTAACTCCATTCCTTGGCACTCCTAGAGAAGTCTTCAACATTGGCATCTCTATGACCTGGAGAATGATAGGACCACAATTACATGTTGGGCAGAGATGTATCCCTTGGGGTGAGGGGTGAGGATTCTATTCCACATTATCAAAATGGACCCAGCATTCCTGCACCTGAAATTTTGGGATTTGGGAACCATTGACCTTGTTTTACTGTGTGCAATTCAACACTTGGGAAACCAACTACTGAAAGGAGAAAGAGATGTAGGCATTGAAACAGTATGAGTCCAACCTGAATCCTGCAACTCCAGAAGGGGCATATTACTACCTTGCTTGGTCATAATATTCTCCGGCCCTTGAGGTCCATCCACCCCGCTCTCATCCCTTACCCCACGTTTTTCGCCTGGTCCAACAATCTTTGAGTGGACACAAACCCCTAAGGCAACAAATACATATGAGTCACAGAGTAACATGTCAAAGAATGTTCAAAGACTCAAGTAACGTTCTTTGCATAAACCAAAGCAGAACACTAAAAAAGGTGGACACAGCTAGGAGAATCTCAATCCCGCATAGACTACCCAGTTTACAATACCAAAATTAAAACTTTCTTAACATTTGATAAAAAGTCTGGGGGTATTTACTAAGGGCCTCATTTTTGAGGTTTTGGAGCAGTGCAGTGCCGCAAGGATTCCTGCTGTGTGGCTCTGAACCACAAGAAAAGGGCAAGAATGTGCTGTATCTATGAGGTACAGCATATTTCTGTCCTTTCTGGCTGTACTGGCGCACAATGGGCTGCCATGTACCAATGCACCACAGTGCAAGGGTGTATGTGTTGTAGGGAGGATTGTTTGTGTACAGGAACGGACACCTTCCTGCACAAAAACAATAAATGGAGGTGTTTTCCTCCTTCTATATGTGCTGCAGAATGCAGCACACATGGAAAAAGGAAAAAAACTTTGAGAAATGATGTTATTTCTACATGTTGTGCCTCCCTTATGCCTCCCTGTGGGAGAGATAGGCTTTTGATGCATTCCCAGGTTTACACCTTGTAAATGTGGGAGTGTGTCAAATGCCATTGGTTATGTGGGAACACCCACGGTAATGCACATGGCATGCCTCACTAGCACAAGTTGTTATGCTGCCTCATTCCATATCTACAAGGCCATGAAAAGCCATACAGAGTGTCTTTACGTGGTCTTGTAGATTTCCTTCTGCAGTGTGTGCCACAGGTGTGCGATAAAAGTGACACTCCAGTGGTTCACAGGGGCTTGTAAAGAAGCCCTGGAGTCCTTTACTGCCTCCTAGACTCTTGACAGCCACAGCAGAAAGTGCTTACAATTTAAAGATACAACTCGGGCACTGTAACCCCTCCCACTCACTCATAAGCTCACAGTTGCACAGACTAATCATAGTTACAGCAAAAATGACCAAACATTAAGGAAATATGTGAACTCAATTGCAAACACTCTCATAGTCCCTTCCACGCAAATAATTCACAGCTGAAAATTGAACTACAAGGAAAAACCCAGAACACACATCGGGCATCATTAAACTCTCCACAGGCACTAGGCCAACAGTTCCCACAACTGAAAAGGCCCATAATTTATGAAACACCTAACAAACCATAAGTTTAAGTTTCATGTAGCTCCTAGGATCCATAGCACCAAAATTGGAAAATGCTTAACTTTTGAGAAAGAAACCAGAAGCCTGCTATAATTCTTTTCAAACCAAACTCCTATTATCTACATCTGAAAAGTTAATTGAAAACCTAGTGTCCCATTCAAAAACAACTTTGGGTGTTTCAAAGTCTCTCACTTGTCCACCAGAACCAAAATGAACTCAGAAGACAACTTCAGGGCTTCTGAAGCCTCTCACATTCCATCAGGAACAAAGCAAACTCAGAAGACAATGCCTAACATTTGATGTGAAATTTTGGAGTCCACTTCAGATTTCCACCAACCCCTAGATTCATTGGAACTGCAACAAAAAAGGCAAAAACACAGGAACAATTTTAGACCACTCCATTGCTCCCAGAGTCAATCAGCCTGCAGACGCCTAAAAATCTGTGTTAAATGTGGTAACATCCTCAAGTCTGCCAGTACCCCTTAAGCACAAAACACCTTCTACAGAAAATGCCAACATATTGAACTAAAACCTACGGGCCCCTTCAAGTCTTCCAGAGTAGTGAAGACTCAGGGAACCACCCACAGAAAATTCAAAAGTGTTCACCAAAAATCTAGGCGTGTACTTTGCTCCCAGACTCACAGTACCCACAGCAGTTTCCATGCACCCACGCACATTGAGCAGCACCCATTTGTAATGTAACCATATGACAGTTACATCAACAACTCCTTGGTATATGACAGTAGCGCTATCACACATTGAGTGATGCCCTGGCCAATGAAGGTAGCACTTACGGCACAACTAAAAATACTCAGCCATATGTTTGAAGGGCAAAGAGTACTCATATGTTTGCAGCAAAGATTAAACCTTGAGGTGAATTCAGACTTATAATCTCTCAGCCTTTTCCAAAAGCACACTGAGTAGCACCCAATACACACTAAGCAGCATGACATATACGTACCACACCCAAGACATATTGAACAGCATTTCTGTACGTGATGGCAGCGAACATAGCACACTACGTAGTACTCAGACATATGAAAGCAGAACCTACTCATAGGAGAACACCCAAGGCATCTTGGCTACGTCCAGGACATATGAGCATAGCCAGCACATCCCTGGGCACACTGAACACCCCCTGGCAATTTGCAACATTAATTTAGTAGGATACTAGTACATGATGGCAGCAGCCAAGAGATATTGGTCAGTACTTGAGTATTATAATGCTCCGAACCCGCTTACACCTAGTCCACTTCAATAATTAAAAGGCAGATAGTTTCCACACAGTGTCTCCACTTTCATGTGTGAGGCCTCAGGAGTGAGATAATGGAAAATGCAACGGCATCGCTATGATGAACTACATTTCCTCTCAGTCATTGACTTTCATACTGTTTGTAGAGGCCACCAGACATACTGTGGCACGTGGTATATCTTTCCTCATGGATCGCTGTACCCTTCCTAGTCAATGACGCAGATAGGCCCTTGTTGCTTTCCCTGGAGGTTGTTCGAGGATATTTTGAACTCAAAGAACTATTCTGAAAATTATGCTTTGATGAAAACAACCTTTGAACTACCAATTTTTGAACATTTTATGATGAGCTTGTTCAAGTCTTATGGTGTTGTTTATTTGAAATCTGATCTTATTCCTGCTTTGGAACAGGAGAGATTCGAGCTATCATGCACACAATAGTGCTGATTTACAAACAACATTTTGTAGTATGTAAAGTATTACTACATTAGTACTGCTTATTTGCTACAAAAAACAATTCACTAACCTACAGGTAGAGATTTCGCCCTCCAATTTACCTATATTTTCCATGTTGCGATCTCTGCATGTAAGTAGAAGCTGAGAGAGAGACTTCGGGCAGTGGCGGGAAAATGGGGAATACTTAGTACTAAAAGGGAGCAGTTTAGGGAGGGGTAAGGAGAGATTTAGGAAGTAGTAATGAGAAATTTAGGGAGTGAGTTGCTAACACAAACACTCACCCACTCAGGATAAGACCAGTGCTATTTAAAACAACACCTCTAAAATTAAAACTGCCTTAAAGATGACCAAACCAATAAATGTACTCCAGGCCAGCTTTGGAGTAGCTGTGCACAAGCCCACTTACACTTTCTGCGAAAATAATGGATGCAGGGCCTTAAGATTAGGCCCAATAGAAAATATTATTAATTATGTATACTAACTTGAATTTTAAGTTATAATTATTAGAGTTTTATGATTATTTTACGTATGCCAATAAAATAAGCCTTTTTTTTTTTTAAAGACAATTAATAAATGTAATCATTTAACCCTTTCTTTCCCGTAAGGAGCTTTCTCCAGGTGGCAGACACCTCCACCACATTGGCGGAGATTTACACCAAAGTAACGGCGATCTCTATAAATGTGTCAAAAGTTAAATACAATAACTGTACACTACGTTTTGAGGGCTATAGATATGTCAGCCTACTCCTTGGGGTAAATTGACACTCGGAAATAGTGAATGGCTAAAAGTAGTAAATGTACTCCAAAGTGTAAGAGTAAATGTACTTGTAGAATTTACCTGTGAGATTAGGCCGAAGTATGTATGTGTGAATATGCGTAAATTAGTTAGTGCTCTTTATAAGTGACATATGAATTGCCAAATTTGAAAACATAAAATACTAATGACTAGTAATTTAATTTAGGAACGGTAACAAGATACATAACAGTTTTTACATTCATAAATTAATATGATAATTGGTTGCCTTAGTTCGAGAAATCATATGGAGAGCTGTTAAGAATGAGATATATGTAAGTTTTCGCTGTTATGATTACAAGCAAGCCTTTCACAGCAGATGTCATGCCTTCCTTAAATCCCTACTCCGGCTTGCAGGCAGCAGTGTCCAGACTGATCCAATACATATTAACCAAAGCATGTTTGAAAGATGACAGCGCCAAACGTAAATTCAGCATCATATATACATGTAGACATGGTGGGAGCATACACAAGGCAAATGAAACAGACCACTGGTATATGATGGCAGCACCTAACAGAACATTAAGGGCCTTATTTATACTTTTTGGTGCAAAACTGCACTAAGGCAGTTTTGCCCCAAAAAGTTTTGCACCGGCTTGCACCATTTTTTAGCACCAGCTGGGCACTATATTTATGGAATGGTGCAAGCCGGTGCAAAGGGTAGGCTAGCTTAAAAAAAAAATGACATTAGGCAGTTTTGAGTCAAAATAAATGATTCTGACCAGATTAGCATCATTTTTTGACGCTAAGGGGCATTTCTATACTCTGTTTGGACTGAATTAGCGTCATTTTTTTAAAACTCTAATTCAGTGCAAAACTAACTCCATATTTATACTTTGGTGCTAGACCCATCTAGCACCAAATTTATGGAGTTAAAGTCATTTTTTGGAAGTGGAAACCTACCTTGCCTTAATGAGATGCAAGGTAGGCGTTCCCGTGCAAAAAATTACTCTATGGCCTTAACACCATATTTATACTCCCATGTAAAAATGGTGCAAGGGAGGGAGGAGGGGTCAGAAAATGGGGCATAGCTTGCTTTGCCCCATTTTTTAAGACCTGGGTCAGGGCAGGTGTTAGGGGACCTGTGGCCCTATTTCCATGGTGGAACACCATTGAATAAGCCCAGAGGTGCCCTCCCTAGGCCCTAGGGGCACCCCCACCCACAATAGAGGGACTGCGAGGATGGGGGACCCCATCCCAGGTAAGTACAGGTAAGTGCATTTTATTTTTGAAAGTGCCATAGGGGGCCCTGAAATGGGCCCCCATACATGGCACTGGGTGAAATGGCCATGCCCAGGGCACCCCTGTCCTCTGTGCTGGCCACTGGGGTGGTGGGCATGACTCCTGCCTTTTCTAAGGCAGGAGTCATGTGGCATGGTAGATTTAGCACCATAAAATGACGCTAATCTGGTTAGAGTCATTTTTTTTTACTCTACCCTGCCTAAAGCCATTTTTTGGTGCTAAACCCTCTTCTTCAATACTGCCAGCCCCACCGACTAAAGTCATTTTTTAAAACTCTAGCCTACCCTTTGCACCGGCTTGCACCATTCCATAAATATGGTGCCCAGCTGGTGCACAGAAATGGTGCAAGCCAGTGCTAAACTTTTTGGTGCAAAATTGAGTTAGTGCAGTTTTGCAGCAAAAAGTATAAATAAGGGCCAATATTTTGTAAGTTTGCGCCACTTTTGTGTCATAAAATGACATTAATGTGGTGCAAAAAAAGTATAAATCAGGGCCTTGGTGCTAGATGGGTCTAGCACCAAAGTATAAATATGGAGTTAGTTTTGCACCAAATTAGAGTAAAAAAAAATGACATTAATTCAGTGCAAACAGAGTATAAATATGCCGCAGAGTATAAATATGCCCCTAAATATGGCATTAAGGCCATAGAGTCATTTTTTGCATGGGAACGCCTACCTTGCATCTCATTAAGGCAAAGTAGGACTCCACTTTCAAAAAATGACTTTAACTCCATAAATTTGGTGCTAGAGGGGTCTAGCACCAAAGGATAAATATGGAGTTAGTTTTGCACCGAATTAGAGTAAAAAAAAATGACACTAATTCGGTGCAAACAGAGTATAAATATGCCCCTAAGCTTCATACGGACATGTACAATCAGCAATTAAGGACTTTCCATCAGTTTGCCTATTTATTAAGGAAGCATCCGCCACATGAGGGCAACAAACAGGCACCATGCCTGTGCTTGCATATGATGGCAGCATCCAGGTATATTTAGGCACCCTATAATTTATAATGAGCACACCTTGGAGTACACTGTTGCATCTTAGCATATAACAGAAGCCCTCAAGTATATTCATTAGGCTTCTGGATCGGAGGAGAAGATCGCCAAGACTTTGAAGCTCTGCAAAGCAACTGAAAGGATTTTTTTTTTTCTAGACAGATTTTGTTTGACATTTTTGTAATAAACATGCTCACCATAAAATTAAACCTAAAACATTTGACGCTGTCCACTGCAAACAAACTAAGCAATAAATGTAAGCACATTTCTTGTGGTACGTAGCCCCTTCCTCAGTAAAACACAGGCTCCTCATTCTTACAAATGGTACCGCTCAAAAAGGTAAATAACAATTGAATGGCCTCAATAATTGCGAATCTGGGGTCTGTATGCTTCTACCACCT
The DNA here is from genome assembly GCF_031143425.1 of Pleurodeles waltl. Classification (NCBI taxonomy): domain Eukaryota; kingdom Metazoa; phylum Chordata; class Amphibia; order Caudata; family Salamandridae; genus Pleurodeles; species Pleurodeles waltl. The sequence goes on from NC_090449.1 coordinate 194,426,467, forward strand.
TCATATTTTTATGACTCTCCATTAAAAGCAATTGCAATCCCCTGTCTGACTCTAAGAAAACCACAATAATTCATTCTGATAGAGGCGTCTCAGTGCAGCTGACCCTCAAATGGTGTCAAAATCTCCAAAAAGCACCAGCAAGTATCTCAGCCGAGCAGACCATCTGCAAAATCAGTGATGGTAATAATGGTGATCAAATAATACAATTACAGAAGCCCAGAAGATTCATCACTCCTCTTGCATATCACAGGAACATTAAGGCCCTGATTTATGTTAAAGTGGTGCAGCGCAGTGCTGCGCCAAAAAAAGCACGCCGCGCTGCACCATTTTTTAAAAGCAGGGATGTGCCGTATTCACAACAATACAGCACCCCCTTGCACCGGTGCTGAATTACGCTACTTGCACCAACGCACGCATCCTTGCACCATAGTGCAAGGGTGTCTGGGTTGCGGGGATAGATTGTTTATATGCAGAAAGGTGTCCCTTCCTGCTCATAAACAATCTAAAATGGTAATTTGGCACTTCTATGTGTGCTGAAAAATGCAGCACACATAGAAGTACCAAAGCGTAATTTTGGAATGAATGTTTATGTGCAGGAAGGGACAACTTCCTGTACATAAACAATCATCCATGGCATTTTGCTCTTTCTATGTGTGCTGCTGCAGCACACATACAAAAAGCAAAAAACAAGCAGGAATAAAAGTATTCCTCCTCGATTTGCCATGTTAACGCTACTCCTGGGGTGGAGTTAGTTTTTGGCGCTGCTACATATTTATGATTTCTTGTAAGTATGGGGCAGCATCAAAAGTAATGGCTGTTGTGGTGGAACACCCACTACAACGCCCATTGCATGCCCCTCTGATGCAGAAAACTGCTTTGGAGGGGGCCATATTTACAAGGAGGCTAAATGCCACAAAAAGTGATGTTGCAAGTCCTTGTAAATGTGAAGCAGTGGTTAGTGCCACCAGAGCATCACGAAAGGTGACACTCTGGTGGTGCTAGGGACTCTTAAATCTGCCTCTATCTTCCTGTGATCCCATTCAGCCAAAGCTTCTGTGAGGTAAAATTTTGCCACCTTATTGGAATATTAAATGGATCATGAAGTCAATTACATAATGGGCTATGGTCTTAATTGAGTGATGCCCATGCTTAATTTGTAAAAGGAGAACTGTCGGGGCCCTCGTCAGGGGGGCACTGCAGCTGCAGCACCTATTGCCCCTGCCACCATTGCCAATGATAGAACCAACACAACTACTAATCATCACACCCTACAAGTGTGGCAATTCAGATTATTCCAGACCCCCAAATGTTTAAGGCTTGGGCAGCAGGTGTTAGTCATTTTTGTTGTATATTGAATTAATAAATAACTGTTCCTCTCTAATTTAAAAATGAACAGCACCATCATATGGCAGTCTGTCAGAAGTGCTGATATTGACAATTATGTGCCTTCGCAGAACACCAGAAACTACTGGCTTAAATTAAGCACTGGTGATGCCATTATATCCACATTCGCCAGTGTATGTCAGCTTATAATTGTTCATGTAAAGCCTGGACCCTTACATACTTCCATTTTCCGAAAGTTACAATCATAACATGGTGCTAAAAAGATTATTAAATGCAAAGTTTAGTAGTGCATTGACCTCTTTATGTATCCAGGAACAGATTAATAAAGAGCTTTCTAACAGGCCTAAAGGTCATTATTTGAAAATGCAGTTTTTCACAAACAAATTACAAACTGCTAAATGGTACGATTACAAAGGGGAGGTATAATCTTTGACATTTTTGGAGTACTGGCATTTGATTTCTCAGTAAGTAAAACATATTCTCTCACTAGCAAACAAAGGATCAGATTTAAGAAAAGTGGCACTGTACCTAGTGCAGTGACACTTTTCTTGTGCCCCTTAGCATTCCCCTAATGCCACCATGTGTGCGCCGTATTTAAAATAGGGCGCACCATGGCGGTAGTCAGGGGTATTAGTGTCATAATGTTTGATGCTAGTCCTGCACTTTTCAGGATCAGCATAAAATTTTTTGACGCTAATCCTGCAAAGCACCCAGAGGCCCTTTGAAAACAATGGGAGCCTCCCTTTAAGGCCTGCTCTTTTTTTCAGCCCCCCTAGTGCTTACATTATCCCTGGCGCAGGCATAATGGCGCAAGGGGTTACAAAGTGGCGCAATGAAAGCATTGCGCCCCTTTGTAAATACGGCCCAGCTTTCTTAGCCTTTTTAACATCACATTCGCGTAAAACAATGACGGCACTGTGGTGTTTGAATGACCGTAGGTCTTCTTAAATCTGTTCCAAAATATATTAGCATCCACTCCTTGTTCATAAGATTGACACTGTTACGAACCCCAGGTCAGGCGTGGATTAGGTGACCTCGCCATAAATACCATTCTTTGTACATGGACTGTTTGATTCTTAGAAAAGTATAGTTTCAGACTGTACTCCACGTGAAATGAGTGCAAAAAAACAAAGCAGCTTACATTGACAATATTAAGGTAGAGAGTATTGCAAATGTTGCTTCAAATTGAAATTGGGCATTGAATAGATAAATGTTCCAAGTAAGTAATTATTGATATATCAGAAGGCCTTCTATTTTTTATTCTCAGACAAAGACTGTAACAACGTACTGAAATTGCATGAAATATCAATTCATTTTCAGTGGAAAGGTTGCTAGAAGAAAGGCAAACATCATAAACAGTCTCATTACGGGTTTCAGATTCTAAACTGGCACGGCTCTTTAGAAGCAGCAGATCAGGATTTGCTTGAAATTATAATTAATTGCTTGTCTTTAGAAGAGGCTTATCATCCAGGGTTTCACAGGTGCATGCAACAATGCTTAAGCTCTGAGAATCACGCCATTTTGTTATCAAATGAGATCAAAGTATTGCTTCAGTGGTACGAATCATGGTGCAGCAGGTGCAGCGGCACCAGATCACTGATGACAAAGTAGTTTATCATTTCATGTAGGTTTGGTAAATACCTTTTTATTCACACTTTCACAGGGAACACAAATGAATATTAGGCTGCCTGCAACATGGAAAGCCATGACTGTGATAATGGTTTTCATCTTGCTTCCAAAATCTGCAGCCTGCGAACAATACATACACAACTTTGTTTCCAGATTTGTTAATCCTTAAGTCAAAGTCAAATTTACCAAGCTCTGCAAAGCCACCTTGGCCCATATTTATACTTTTTGATGCAAAACTGCGCTAATGCAGTTTTGCGTCAAAAAAATTAGCGCGGGCTAACGCCATTCTGAAGCACCATGCGGGGCCCGTATTTATTGAATGACGTTAGCCGGCGTTAGCCGCCGGCGCCGTCTGGTGTGCGTTAAAAAAAACGACGTACACCAGGCAGCGCCGGCGTAGGGGAAAATGGAGCTTGGGCGTCAAGAAATGGGGCAAGTCAGGTTGAGGCAATTTTTTCGCCTCAACCCGATTTGCGCCATTTTTTACGACTCCCAACCCCCATAGAAATGACTCCTGTCTTAGCAAAGACAGGAGTCATGCCCCCTTGCCCAATGGCCATGCCCAGGGGACTTATGTCCCCTGGGCATGGTCATTGGGCATAGTGGCATGTAGGGGGCACAAATCAGGCCCCCCTATGCCACAATTTTTTTAAAAAAAAATACTTACCTGAACTTACCTTAATGTCCCTGGGATGGGTCCCTCCAGCCTTGGGTGTCCTCCTGGGGTGGGCAAGGGTGACAGGGGGTGTCCCTGGGGGCATGGGAGGGCACCTCTGGGCTCCTTCAGAGCCCACAGGTCCCTTAACGCCTGCCTTTTGCAGGCGCTAAAACACTGCGCAAAAGCGGCCGTACGTCATTTTTTTTGACCCGCCCACTCCCGGGCGTAATTTTTGCCATGGAGTATAAATCCGACGCACATGCCTCGGAGTCGATTTTTTAGACGGGAACGCCTACCTTGCATATAATGAACGCAAAGTAGGTGTCCACGCTAAAAAATTACGCTAACTCCATGGACTTTGGTGCTAGACGCATCTAACGCCAAAGTATAAATATGGAGTTAGTTTTGCGTCGAAATTGCGTCAAAAAAAACGACGCAATTCCGGCGCAAACGGAGTATAAATATGCCCCTTAGGCCCATATTTATACTTTTTGACGCAAAACTGCGCTAACGCAGTTTTGCGTCAAAAAAATTAGCGCCGGCTAACGCCATTCTGAAGCGCCATGCGGGCGCTGTATTTATTGAATGACGTTAGCCGGCGTTAGCCGCCGGCGCTGTCTGGTGTGCGTTAAAAAAAACGACGTACACCAGGCAGCGCCGGCGTAGGGGAAAATGGAGCTTGGGCGTCAAGAAATGGGACAAGTCAGGTTGAGGCAATTTTTTTGCCTCAACCCGATTTGCGCCATTTTTTACGACTCCCAACCCCCATAGAAATGACTCCTGTCTTAGCAAAGACAGGAGTCATGCCCCCTTGCCCAATGGCCATGCCCAGGGGACTTATGTCCACTGGGCATGGTCATTGGGCATAGTGACATGTAGGGGGGCACAAATCAGGCCCCCCTATGCCACAAAAAACTGTTAAAAATATACTTACCTGAACTTACCTTAATGTCCCTGGGATGGGTCCCTCCAGCCTTGGGTGTCCTCCTGGGGTGGGCAAGGGTGACAGGGGGTGTCCCTGGGGGCATGGGAGGGCACCTCTGGGCTCCTTCAGAGCCCACAGGTCCCTTAACGCCTGCCTTTTGCAGGCGCTAAAAAACGGCGCAAAAGCGGCCGTACGTCAAGTTTTTTTGACCCGCCCACTCCCGGGCGTGATTTTTGCCCGGGAGTATAAATCCGACGCACATGCCTCGGAGTCGATTTTTTAGACGGGAACGCCTACCTTGCATATAATTAACGCAAAGTAGGTGTCCACGCTAAAAAATTACGCTAACTCCATGGACTTTGGCGCTAGACGCGTCTAACGCCAAAGTATAAATATGGAGTTAGTTTTGCGTCGAAATTGCGTAAAAAAAAACGACGCAATTCCGGCGCAAACGGAGTATAAATATGCCCCCTTGTGTGGCCCTGCGTGGCTTGGTAAATCTGAAGCAACGCAAAGCAGCGCCAGTTGCTGCCTTGCATTACTCTGCACTGGGAAGGTGCTTTTTGCCTCAGTCTCAGATTTTCCAAGGGTAGTAAACCTGGGAATGCATCGAAATGTAGCGCCTCCTGATAGATGTGCAATAAGGATAAATACACAATTAGGAAGAGGAATAAGCTTCTAAGGTTTGATTTTGTTCAGGAAAGTTTACCATGGTGTAACGGTGCCTGCATCAGCTCTTTTTTTAGCCCTTTCTTGCATGCTGACTTGAAATGGTGGACTTCGTGGTAAATGCGTTCACCGCTGTTGGAAATCTTACTGTGATTCCCGGATCACACAGTAATAGGAGGTTTTGCCAAGCCAAGTATTAAAGACTTTGACTGTGATAGCATACTAGACAGAACGTGGATCAGTACTCAAATATGGGTTGTACAGTCAGACAACTTAGTCCTGAGGAGCACCCTTCAATAACACTGGGTCAAAACACCAACAAAGCCCCTCCCCTTGATTTCCAGATCTAGTTATATTCGTAGGAACTGCAGATCTACAGTGTCATAATATGTACACTTGTAAATTATTTACAGAACCAGGGGATTGTACAGGGTCTTATGATATATATGGTGTAAATATGTGTTCATTTATTTGAGCACTAACTCTTCTGTACTTTATTTACTGATTCACAGACAACTGCATATGAATTGTGAATATATACTATTGACAGTAACCGCTATCAGTCCATTGTTCTCTTCTTTTTTTTTTTTAAAAGACAATGTTTTGATGAAATAATAGTGCATTTGTTGGTGGATTCCTCAAAATGTTCTAAAGGTTTCCCACTCTCTGAATGAGTCCCACAGGATGTTGTGTCTGTATGAGATATTGACCCTGGCCCCTGTGGTTATTTAGGGTCGTCTTTTTTCATTGTTACATACATTGGCGCTAGCCAGCACATACTGTGCCAGTGCAGTGACAGAACAGGAATGTACCATATCTTGTTAATATTTCACATTCCTGCCTTATCCATTTAACACAGTGCAGCAAGTTATCCTGCTGTATTGCCCTGCATTAAATATTGATAAATCTGACCCTTAGTGCTTCAAGAAATCTAGAAGAGATGCCATATTTTCACCCTTTACAGCAATCGATAAACACTGACTTTGAATGCTGAGACGTGTCACAGAGCCAGATGTTTGCCGTCTAGGCATGGGCAGAATTAGTGCAGAGCATTCAGGGCTTTGTACCAAGGCTCCTTTTATTGCCAATTTGAAAGGCAGTACAGTCCTTTCATTCCACCAGCATTTCTCAAGTAGACTGGGGCCCTTGAAGTCTGGTTTTGAAAGCCCAGGACCGCTTGTTGTTCCTAAGCTCCTCAAGATTAATTGCAGAAGGCCTGCAAAGGCTTCAAGAGACAGAGAAAGAAAGGTTAGGGGGAGGTAGAGTGAAAGGGATCAGAGAGGGAGAAGAAAAGGAGTATAGAAGTGGAGAGACATTATGGATAAATTGAAAGAGTGAGATGGTGTCAGGAGAGAAAGGGAATGGAGCTGAGTTGGGCATTTTTTGTCAGAGCAGTTTGTGTGGCAAAGTCCGGGCCTGTCGATTTGGCCATTCTCCTTCCCACACCCCCACTCCACAGAGGCACAGGGTGTGGCTAGTAGGTGAGCCCTGGTCCCCACCCAGTAGATGTTGGTGTACGGGTATGGTGTGGGCCATATGGGATATTTTGTGGCTAAATGTTGTCCCTCACTATTTGCAGGTTACTCTGTTTATCCAAACCTATCATGGCTGCTTACCCCTGTGAGGACTGCCAGGACACGGGCAGAAGAACATTATAATGAGGCACATGGGTGAACCAGAAGGATAATAAAAAGGACCTTTGGCCTCCTGAAGGCCAAGTTCCGGTGCCTCCATCTAACAGCTGGATCCCTGTGCTACTCACCAAAGAAGGTCTGCCAGATAGTGGTGGCATGCTGCATGATGCATAACCTGGCCCGCAGACGTCATGTCCCATTCCTGCAGGAGGAGGAGGCTGGAGATGACCGTTTGCCAGCTGTGGACACTCTGGACAGTCAGGATGAGGAGGCCGAGGATGAGGATGAGGACAACAGAACATCTGTGACCAGACAATACTTCCAGTGACACAGATAGGACAGTGTTACTTCACATTTCAATGAAATATGTTTGCATTTGTGTGGCAATGGCATGCTGATATTTCCCATTTCTATGCCCACTTACTTTTCCCTCTGGCAGTTCATTTTGCAGACGTTGGTAAGCTCAAATATACTCCTGGTGTGATCACTACAGCCAGATACAGGTCATTAATCTATGCTCATTTTCTGTACAGTTGATTTGCAATGTTTGTACCTGTTTCATTTAAAACATATTTGATGTACATGACATATTCAAAACTTCTTTTTTTCCAAGGGTGTTTATTGAAGTGCCAAAATATTGAGGGGGAAGTGCAACGGGAAGGGTGATGACGGAGGAAAGTCAAAGGTATTGTTCCAGTCTGTTTGTAGCACAGGTTCATTATCCAAGGGGACATAGGAAGGGAAGCAATGGCAGTTCAAGGTGGACAGGGTGACAGGGTGGGACACAAGGGTGACAATCAGGAGAGTCTTAGTTCCTGGCTCTGGTCTTGGCAAGTGTCTCTGGCTTCTGTCTGGATCGCAGGGAACATTTGCGGGGTGGTTCTCTTTCTGCATGGGGAGGGGTGCTGTTGGCCTGTGAGTCCTGTGACAGGGCCTCCTGGCCACTAGCGGCAGCGGATGTGGGAGGCTGTTCAGATGTCTGGCTAGTGGCAGGGGCCCGGTGGTGTGAGACTGCCTCCCTCATGACATTGGCCATGTCTGCCAGTACCCGTGCTATGGATATCAGGGTGTTGTTGATGGCCTTCAAGTCCTCCCTGATCCCTTGGTACTGTCCCTCCTGCAGCCGCCTGTTCTCCTGCACATTGTCCAGGATCTGGCCCATCGTGTCCTAGGAATGTTGATTGGCTCCCGGGATCTCGGCGAGTTCCTCCTGGAGAGTAGGTTCCTTAGGCCTGTCCTCCCCCTGGCGTACAGCAGTTCTCCCATATTCACTGTTGGCCTGTTCCATTGTCCCCTGAACTGTGTGCCCACTGACCCCAGGTCGCTGATTGTCTTTGGTATGAGGTGTGGCCTGGGGTCCTTGTAGAGGCGGACACACTGCTGATTGACATGTCCTGGGGACAGAAGTGTGGGTACGCTGGGTGAGTGCTGTGGTGGAGTTTCATGATGGGGAGGCTCTGTGGTGGGGTGCGGCTGGGCCTGGCTAACCGGCTGTCCAGAGGTCCCTGATGGGCCAGGTTGGTCATCCAGATCTTGAAGACCAGAGTTGCTGTCATCACTGTGGGCCTCTTCAGTTGGGGGACTGGATAGTGCTGGCACCTCCTTTCCGCTGACATTGCCTGGGGTACCTGTGGGGATGTAAATGATGTGTCATGGTTTCTGTGTTTGACATTGTGCATCCGTGGCTTCCCCTCTTTAGTTGGATTTGCCCTGGCAGCTTTCATTTGTGTATGTTGGTGTACGGTGGGATTGCTAGTTCTCTATAGTGTGCATGCTTTAGTGATGAGTGTCCAGGGCTGTGAGTGGTGTCCATGCATTGGTAGAGCATGCAGGGCTTGACATTGGGATGAATGAGATGTTAAGGTGGGTTTTGTGGGAAGTGGTAGAGTGATGGGAGTGAGGGTGGGAATATGTGATGGCATGCAGGTAGGGGGGTAGTAGTAGTAGAGAGTTGACTTACCAGAGTCCAGTCCTCCTCCTACTCCGGCCAGGCCCTCAGGATGTAGGATTGCCTAGACTTGCTCTTCCCATGCTGTGACCTGTTGGGGGGAGGTGGGGGTCCACTGCCAGTCCTCTGTACAGCGAGCTGGTGTCTTGCTGCATTGGAATGTACCATCCTCCGTAGGTCGTTCCACCTATTCCTGATGTCATCCCTAGTTCTTGGGTGCTGTCACACGGCCTGTCACACGACGTTGACCCTGTCCACGATTCTCCGCCATAGCTCCATCTTCCCAGCTATCGATATCTGCTGCACCTGTGCTCCAAATAGCTGTGGCTCTACCCTGACAATTTCCTCCACAATGACCCTTAGCTCCTCCTCTGTGAAACAGGGGTGTCTTTGTGGTGCCACGGGTGTTGTATGAGGTGAGTTGGTGAGGGAGTGTTGGGTAATGTGTTGGGGTGTGTGATGTGGGGTGCGTGAGTGGTGTATAGGTGTGAATAGTGTGTGGCTCTAGTTGTGTCTGTGGTCTTGGTGTCTCTCTGCTGGCAATGGTTTGAAATTGTAAAGGGTTGTGGGTAATGTGGGTGTGTGTTTTATAGTGGTGTGGGTGTGGTGTGTGTATAGGTGCCAGGTGTGTGTATTTGATATTGTCCAATATAGTGTTGTTTTGTCTGTGGGTGTCTGTTCTGAGCGCGGTGGTGTGTACCGCCAATGGTTTACCGCCCTTGAATGGCCGTCGTAGTAATTTGTGGGTCATAATGTGATGAGCGTTATTCTGTTGGCATAAAGGTGTGGGTTTTGATACCGCCACTTTATCACTGACCTTTGGTCTGGCGGATTTGTGTGTGTGGCTGAATTCTGTCAGATTGGTGTATGTGTGTTATAACATGGCGAACGGATATCCACCACAGCGGCGGTAAGTTGGTGGCCGTCAGCGTGGCGGGAAGCGGGATTTACTGTCAATGTCATAATGAGGGCCATAGTGTCAACACATCTCAGACCATGGAAATGATCTGGAACATGCTGAGCAATAATACAGAAATTGCAAAGGAATAACTAACTTCTGGGCATTTGTATCTTTTCAGAGACAGTGAGCATATTCTATTTTAACTATCAGTTATAGTAAGACATTAAAGCACACTTGGTCTGGAGCCATAATCTTCCACTATTAGTAAATGGACACGTAATCATGTTTAAATTATAATTTTCCTCAAACTCAAATTTCTGTGTTTATTTCAGAACATACTACCCTACACCACAGGGGCATATTTTCAACAATGGCAAGGGATTCAAAAATGTTTCTATTTACAATAGTAAGAAACCCTTATTGTCATAGAAAGGGTTCAACCATTTGCCAAAATTGGTGTTGTCTCACAATTTGATTTTTAACTGTACAGTTGGATGGCGGCAAGATTTCACTCTATGCAACTATTTACATGCATATATAACAAGTACCACACATAACAAGTGAATTTGGACTAGATACGAAATTTCTTTCATCCCATTGACACAAAGGGTATTACCTTTTTATTGAGCTCTCAATTTTTTTTAGAAACAAATATGAGATTTAAAACAATTACACTTTTTAAATGTAGTTTTACATGCACAGTTTGATATTAGAGAATATGAAATACTTGTAATTCACAAAGAGGGCATTAATTTGTGATAACAGTAACGTTTCTTCATTAGAACTAGTATGGACAAGATTTAAATGATTAATGATTTCTGTGCTGAAGGTGACCAGCTGAAAGACTTTGGGGTAGATTTTTAAGAAAGTGGTGCATCGATGCCCGATGCACCACTTTTCTTGTGTCTCCCTACTCCCACTTAAAAACACCAAAGTTGCGCCGTATTTACAATACAGCACACCATCTGTGAGATAGTAGCCTTTTTCTAGCATGGTTGCCCCCATTTTTGGCATGTATGAGAGTGTTTGTGAGTGTGTTTTTACTGTCTCACTGGGATCCTGCTAGCCAGGACCCCAGTGCTCATAGTTAAAACCCTATTTGTCAGTGTGTTTTGCCTGTCTCACTGGGATTCTGCTAACCAGGATCCCAGTGCTCATAGTTTGTGGCCTATGTGTGTTGTCAGTATGCTTAACTGTGTCACTGAAGTTCTGCTAACCAGAACTCCAGTGCTTATGCTCTCTCTACTTACCAAATTCGTCACTATAGTTTAGTAACTCCATATTCCAAATCTGATTGACACACTGGACACCCCTTATAAGTCCCTAGTATATGGTACCTAGTTACCCAGGGCATTGGGGTTCCAGGAGATCCTTATGGGCTGCAGCTTTTCTTTTGCCACCCATAAGGAGCTCATATAAATCTTTCATCAGGGCTGCCACTGCAGCCAGAGTGAAATAGTCACTGCACTAAGGTAAATGATAAGTCACCTATATGTCTAACCTTCAATTCCTGACGGCTAGGTGCAAAGTTACTGTGTGTGAGGGCACCCTTGCACTAGCAAAGGTGCCCCCACATTGTCCAGGGCCAATTCTCCGGACTTCATGAGTGCGGGGATACCATTATAAGCGTGCACTGCATATATGTCAATACATATAAGTAGCGTCACAATGTTTATTCCGAATATGGCCTTGGGAGGTGTCTAAGATTATGGAATTAACCTCCCAATCCAAAGCTGGTATTGGGAGGCCAATCCCATGCATCCTGGGGGCTCCACCATAGACCCCAGTACTGCCAAACCAGCTCTCTGAGGTTTCCACTGCAGCCCCAGCTGCTGCCACCTCACAGACAGGTTTCTGCCCTCTTGGGGACTGAGCAGCTCAATCCCAGGGAGGCAGAACAATGCATTTCCTTTGGGAGGAGGGTTTTACACCCTCTCCCTTTGGAAATAGGTGTTACAGGCTTGAGCGGTGTAGCCTCCCAGAGCCTTTGGAAATGCTTTGAGGGGCACAGATGGTGCCCTCCTTGCAAAAGCCAGTCTACACCTGTTGAGGGACCCCCAGTCCCTTCTCTGGTGCGAAACTGGACAAAGGAAAGGGGAGTGACCACTCCCCTGTCCATCACCACCCCAGTGGTGGTGCCCAGAGCTCCTCCAGGGTGTCCCTGGGGTTAGCCATCTTGGATTCCAAGGTGTGGGGACACTCTGGAGACCTCTGAGTGGCCAGTGCCATCAGGTGCCGTCAGAGACCCCTCCTGATATGTGAATACCTGGGTAGGTAGCCAATCCCCCTCTCAGGGCTATTTAGGGTCTCTCCTCTGGGTGTTTCCTCAGATTCGGTTTGCAAGATTCCTACAGGACTCCTCTACATCATCTGCTTCAGCTTCTGACCGTCAGGTCAACCACAGACTGCTCCAGGAACCGCTGTAACTGCAGCAAAGTATCCAAGTCGACTGCTGTAACCTACAACTTCAGCTCCAGCCAGCATTTGCAACAGTTTCCATGGTGTGCACGCTCTGAGGACTGCCTGTCTTCACCCTGCACCAGAAGAACCGAAGGAATCTCCAGTGGAGTGACACTTCCCTGCTTCTGCAGGCACCCTTTTGCGATGACAACTGGTACTCTGGGACTCCTCTCCTGATGATGAGCATGCTCCCTGGAACACAGGTGATGTACTGAAGTGATCCAGACTGTCCAAAGGTCCAGCTGTCCATATTTGGTGGAGGTAAGAGCTTGCTTCCCTGTGCTGCCACAGTACTCCTGTGTCTTCTGCAGCTTCTTGGGCTTCTGTGCACTTCTTACAAGAATCCTTTGTTCACTGAGTTGTTCTCTGGCAGTGTGGGACCTTCCAGTGTAGTGCTGCGACGACTGCACTTTGCATCTTCTTTGTCCCCATTTTCTGGGACTCCCGTGGGTGCTGCCTGGTCTTCTAAGGGCTCTCTGAAGTGGTGAGAGCACCCTCAGTCTCCTCAATCCGAGGTGAGACTTCCAGGTCCTTCTTGGGTCCAGGCTGTTCCTTTTTGAAGCAAACCAAGTACTTGCTTGAACCAAGGCTTGTTGGCGGAATCCAGCAACACAAACAGCCTGCATCCAATAACTCGATATGGGACATCACCTGCACAAATCAGGAACCCGCAGCCATCTTCTTTGGTGCTCTGCTGTATTTTTCTTCTGACCGGAGAATTCACTTTTGCACCTTCTTCTATGTTGGTAGGGGCTCCTGTCCTTCCTGGAATCTTCTTCGACTTCTGGACCTGGTCTCCTCTCTCCACAGGTCTGCAGGTCCAGAAATCCATGTGTTGTTGCTTACAGTCTTGCTTGGTTCTTGCAAAATCCTTTATCAAGACTTGTAGTGTGTCCTGAGAAAACTTGCTGCACTTTACTCCTGCTTTCCTGGGCTCTGGGGTGGGGTACGTTACTTACATTTGGTGTTTTCCTACACTCCCAGCGTCCCTCTACACACTACACTTGCCTAGGGGAGAATTTGTTGTTCGCATTCCACTATTTTAGTATATGGTTTGTGTTGCACCTAGGACCATTACAATCTAATATATTTTCTACTGTTTGCACCATTCTATGACTGTTTACTTACCTGATGTTGGTTACTGGTGTGTATATTGTGTATAATACTTACCTCCAGAAGGAGTATCGCCTCTAAGATATTTTTGGCCTTGTGTCACTAAAATGAAGTACCTTTATTTTTGGTAACACTGAGTATTGTCTTTTATTGTGTATACGTACTGTGTAACTATAGATGTATTGCAGGAGCTTTGCACGTCACCTAGTTCAGCCAAAGCTGCTCTGCTACAGCTACCTATAGACAGCCTAAGCTACTAGAACACTGCCTGCATTTCACTAATAAGGGATAATTGGACTTGGTATAAGGTGTAAGTACTTTAGGTTCCCACTACAACCGGGGGCAGCCTCCTACATTGGTGGCAACGGTGAGATGAGTACTTGCAATTGCTTTAGCACTTTGTTACTCGTGCGTTTCACAAGAAAAGCGTACTCCAATACTTAGAGCTATATACAAATATACCTAGTAGTAATTTTTTCACTTTCAAAAAGTTCTTTCAAACTTTCTAAAAGTTTTCAAAAGTTCTGAAAAGTTTTTCTTTTCCTCTAAAAAGTTAGGTCAATTAGTTTGCTAACTTTTCACTCTTCTCCCTAATCTTTTTCTTTCACTATGTCTGTTGTAAAGGGTAACCCCAGGGCTGTTAAGTCCACTTATGAAAGTCTGAATTTCAAAAGTCTGAGGGGTCTCTGCTTGGAACGAAGCTTAGGGATTGGGAAGAACCCCAACAAGGAATTTCTCTTGAATCTCCTCTTTCAAGATGACCAGGAGCATCCTGATGGTCAGGTACAATCAGAAGGGGAGGTAGAGGGAGATTGCACCCAGGAAGATTCAGAAGAGGGTCCTGAAGATCCACGGTAGGGTCCTTCCACAGATCTTTCCCTTAACAAACCACATAGTGTAGCTGGTATTGGAAAGGGGTCTCACACAAGTACGGCACCCTTTATACCTAGAGGCAGGTCACTAGGTTCACACCAGTTAGGGAGAGATCTACTTCTACCCATTCTCATATCACCTCAGTCTCTGAAGGGTCTCACATCTTCCACGCTGAGGATAACTAGAGAGAGGCTGAAACAGCAACAGCTGGCCATAGATAGGGAAGCCTCAGCTGTAGAAAGAGTAAGGCTGGGCTTGAGGTTAGTTTCCCATGGTGGCAGCAGCATTGAATGTTTCAGAACTCATGAGATCAGGGTGGACAACATTAGTTCCAGAAACTTACATAAAATTGTTCCCCCATACAAGATGGGGGATGATATTCAAAAGTGGTTTGCTGCACTTGAGAGGGCCTGTAAAGTTCAAAGGGTCCCTCAAAAGCATTGGGCTGCTATACTTTTGTGGTCCTTCTCTGAAAAAGGGAGGGGCAGACTCCTCCCTTCTAGGAAGCAGGATGCAGACAACTACAACATTTTAAAGAATGCACTCTTTGATGGCTTTGGCCTAACCACAGAACAATACAGAATAAAGTTTAGGGAAACCAAGAATGAATCTTCAGAATATTGGGTTGACTTTGTGGACTGTTCTGTGAAAGCTTTAGAGGGTTGGTTAAATGGCAGTAAAGTGTCTGATTACCAGGGCCTGTATAATCTGATTGATTTTGAGAGAGCATATATTGAATAGTTGTGTGTCTGACTTGTTACACCAGTAAATTGTGGACTCAGATATGACCTTGCCCCAAGAATTGGGAAGAAGACAGACAAATGGGTCAGAACAAGGGTGAGCAGAAAAGCTCATACAGGGGGTGACAAAGAAAAGAAGAAAGATGGTGAAAATCTCAGGATAAGCATGGGGATAAAATTAAGCACAAAGATCCTTCTTCAGGTCCACAACACTCATCTGGGGGTAAGGATAAATCTTCTTCCCCTTCTTCTCATTCTACACACAATAAAAAAACCCGGGTGCTATGTATGCAGAGGTAAAGGCTACAGGCCAGGGGATAAGTCCTGCCCAGGTAAAGCCCCTGAGCCTACCACCACTAATACATCAAGCTCTAGTGCCCCTAGCAGTAGTGGTAATAGTGGTGGGACTACTGGCAATAGTCAAACAAAGGGTGTAGTTGGGTTCACTTTATGGTCCATCATAGAAACTGGGGTAGACTCTCCCAAGACAGTTTCTGTCACACTTGGTGGCATTTGCCTTGCCACCTTGGCTCCTTGTCCCCTTAACATGGACAAGTACAAAGAGTCAATTTTAATAAATGGTGTTGAGGCCCAGACTTACAGGGACACAGGTGCCAGCATCACTTTGGTGACTGAAAACTTTGTATCACCTGCACAACACCTCCTTGGACAGAAGTACCAGGTTACTGATGTCAACTACTCCACTCATTCTCTCCCCTTAGCTGTAGTGCAACTTAATTGGGGTGGAGTCACTGGCCAAAGAAGGTGCTGGTATCACCTTGCTTACCTATAGACTGTCTCTTAGGTAATGACCTAGAGGCATCAGGTTGGGCTGAGGTAGAGTTCAGGTCCATGCATCCATGCTGGGTATCCCTGAGGAATTGCTTCCTCTCATTTCAGGTGAATAGAAAAAGCAAGAGGAGAGAAGAAGGCCTGAAATCTCAGGATCCCTCTCCAGCAACAGTTAAAAAGGGTATCAAAGTATCCGTTCCCCACCCTACCACTAAGGATACAATTCCTGTGGTGGGAGAAACTTCTCCTGGGGTGGAACCTGTACCAAGGGCACCATCAGCTACCACAGCTGGACTCCCAGACTTAAAAGTACCTCTCTGTGGAACCACTAAACCAGATGTGAAAATTGCACTGTTTTAGTAAATATGGAGCAACCCTCCAGCCCTCCCAGAGAAACTTTAGTGCAGCAGCCCTGCACTACCTCTAAACACTTAGGACAGCAACCCTGCTCTAGTGTATAGCTTAAAGGACAGCAGCCATGCCCCGCTCCAACCCAAGAGAAACCGCAACCCTGTTCCCTCTTTCAGCCATATGGACAAACCTTTTGCTCAGCTATGGCTTTACTGAGATAGCATCCCTGTCTGGCATTCCCTTCCTTAGGACAGCAAACCTGTCTTGACATAGGCTCAGTGGACCAATCCCACTAACCAACTTTAAAACTTACAAATAGAGACCCTGAGAATTTACACTTGCACTGCTTTCTAAGTAAAAATCTCCAAACAGGGTGGCTTACATCCCCACAGGGAAGTACCCATACAGTGGATGATAAAGGGAGTAACCACTATATTGCAGATCTACTCTACACTTATCACCACTTAGACAATAAAGTCCCAACCGGCCAAGATTAGCCTTATTGTCCTTTGTTTGGTGGGGCGATTATGTGAGAAAGTAGCCTCTTTTAAGCATGGCTTCCCCCATTTGTGGCATGTTTGTGAGTGTTTGTCAGTGTGTTTTTACTGTCTCACTGGGATCCTGCTAGCCAGGACCCCAGTGCTCATAGTCAAAACCCTATTTGTCAGTGTGTTTTGCCTGTCTCACTGTGATCCTGCTAGCCAGAACCCCAGTGTCATAGTTTGTGGCCTATGTATGTTGTCAGTATGCTTAACTGTGTCACTGAAGTTCTGCTTACCAGAACTCAAGTGCTTATGCTCTCTCTACCTACCAAATTTGTCACTATAGTTTAGTGACTCCATATTCCAATTCTGATTAACACACTGGACACCCTTTATAAGTCCCTTGTGTATGGTACCTAGGTACCAAGGGCATAGGGGTTCCAGGAGATCCTTATGTGCTGAAGCATTTCTTTTGCCACCCATAAAGAGCTCATACAAACCTTTCATAAGGACTGCCACTGCAGTCAGAGTGAAATAGTGCACACACAATTTTACAACCGTTTTCACTGCACTAAGGTAACTTATAAGTCACCTATATGTCTAACCTTCAATTACTGAAGGCTAGGTGCAAAGTTACTGTGTGAGAGGGCACCCTTGCACTAGCGAAGGTGCCCCCATGTTGTCAGGGTTCAATTCCCCAGACTTTGTGAGTGCAGGGATACTATTATAGGAGTGCACTACATATATGTAAATACATATATGTGCTGACACAATGGTAACTCCGGATATGGCCATGTGAGGTGTCTAAGATCATGGAATTATCCCTCCAATCCAAATCTGGTAATGGGAGACAATCCCATGCATCCTAGGGGATCCACCATGGAGCCCCAATACTGCCAAAACAGCTCTCTGAGGTTTCCACTGCATCCCCAGCTGCTGCCACCTCACAGACAGGTTTCTGCCCTCATAGGGACTGAGCAGCTCAATCCCAGGGAGGCAGAACAATGCATTTCCTTTGGGAGGATGGTGTTATACCCTCTACCTTTGGAAATAGGTGTTAAAGGCTTCAGAGGGGTAGTCTCCCAGAGCCTCTGGAAATGCTTTGAAGGGCACAGATGGTGCCCTCCTTGCATAAGCCAGTCTACAGCAGTTCAGGGACCCCCAGTCCCTGCTCTGGTGTGAAACTGGACAAAGGAAAGGGGAGTGACCACTCCCCTGTCCATCACCACCCCATGGGTGGTGCCCAGAGTTCCTCCAGAGTGTCCCTTGCATTAGCCATCTCAGATTCCAAGGTGTGGGGACCCTCTGGAGACCTTTTAGTGGCCAGTGCCAGCAGGTGATGTCAGATACCCCTCCTGATAGGTGCATACCTGGGTAGGTAGCCATTCCCCCTCTCAGGGCTATTTAGGGTTTCTCCTCTCGGTGTTTCCTCAGATTCGGTTTGCAAGATTCCTCAGGACTCGTCTGCATCCTCTGCTTTAGCTTCTGACTGTCGGATCAACTGCAGACTGCTCCAGGGACCGCTATAACTGCAACAAAGTATCCAGGATGACTCCTGTGACCTGCAACTTTGCTCCAGCCAGCATTTGCAACAGTTTCTAAGGTGTGCATGCTCTGAGGACTACCTGTCTTCACCCTGCACCAGAAGAACCGAAGGAATCTCCTGTGGAGTGAAAGAGTCACTTCCCTGCTTTAGCAGGCACCCTTCTGCGAGGACAATCAATACTCTGGGACTCCTCTCCTGACGACTAGCGTGCTCCTTGGAACACAGGTGGTGGACCAAAGTGACCCAGTCTATCCAAAGGTCCAGCTGTCTATATTTAGTGGAGGTAAGAGCTTGCCTCTCCTTGCTGCGACAGTACCCTGTGACTGCGTCTTCTGCAGCTTCTTGGGCTTCTGTGCACTTCTTCCAAGAATCCTTCATGCACAGCGTAGCCCAGATCCCCATCACTCCATCCTGTGACACACAGCTCCCTGAGTTGTTCTCCGGCAGAGTGGGACCTTCCAGTGTAGTGAAGCGATGACTGCACTTTGCATCTTCTTTGTCCGCATGTTCAGGGAATCCCATTGGTGCTGCCTGGTCTTCTAAGGACTCTCTGAAGTGCTGAGAGCCTCCTCTGTCCCTTCAGTCTGAGTTGAGACCCCCAGGTCCCTCCTGGGTCCAGGCAGCTCCTTCTTGATGCAAACTGTGTACTGGCTTGAACCAAGGCTTGTTGGTGGAATCCAGCAAGGCAAACAGCCTGCATCCAACAACTCAATGTGAGACATCACCTGCACAAAGCAGGAACCCTCAGCCATCTTCTTTGGTGCTCTTCTGTACTTTTCTTCTGACCGGAGAATCCACCTTTGAACCTTCTTCTAGGTTGGCAGGGGCTCCTGTCCATCCTGGACTCTTCTTTGACTTCTGGACTTGGTCTCCTCTCTTCACAGGTCTTCAGGTCCAGGAATTCATAGGCTGTTGCTTGCAGTCCTGCTTGGTACTTGCAAAATCCTTTATCACGACTTGTAATGTGTCCTAAGGAAACTTGCTGCACTTTACTCCTGCTTTCCTGAGCTCTGGGTTGGGGTACTTTACTTAACTTTGGTGTTTTCCTACACTCCCACCACCCCTATACACACTACACTTGCCTTGGGGAGAATGTGTTATTCATATTCCACTATTTTAGTTTATGGTTTGTGTTGCCCCTAGGCCCTTTACAATCTAATGTATTTTCTACTGTTTGCACAATTCTATGACTGTTTACTTACCTGATTCTGGTTACAAGTGTATATATTGTGTATAATACTTACCTCCAGAAGGAGAATTGCCTCTAAAATATTTTTGGCCTTGTGTCACTAAAATAAAGTGCCTTTATTTTTGGTAACACTGAGTATTGTCTTTTATTGTGTATAAGTACTGTGTAACTATAGTGGTATTGCAGGAGCTTTGCATGTCTCCTAGTTCAGCCGAAGCTGCTCTGATAAAGTTACCTCTAGACAACCTAAGCTGCTAGAACACTGCCTACATTTCTCTAATAAGAGATAACTGGACCTAGTATAATGTGTAAGTACCTTAGGTACCCACTACAAACCAGGCCAGCCTCCTACACCATGGCAGTCGTTTGCACAATAGCGTCAGCATTTTTTACTCTATTATTGCACTTTGCTGCACTACGATCAAAGATTTTGACACTAGTGCAGCAAAGCACAGGGAGCCCCATAGGTTACTATGGATGCGTCATTTTAACTTAACTCCTTTCTTGGGTAGGCGTTTAAAATGATGGAAAACAAATTTTGGGCCTCCCTGTCTCAGAACGCCCCCTTGCATACATTTTGCCTGATGCAGGCATAATGTGGCGCAAGGGTTTAAAAAGTGGTGCAATGCAAGCATTGTGACACTTTGTAAATATAGCGTGAGGAAAAGGTCACCTTAGCACCACCTTAGCTTACAAAAAATGAAGCTAAGGTGATGCAAAGTGGCGCAAGGGGCTTTTAATCATGCCCCTTTGTATGAATAATGCCGTCATTAATTAAGGACACTAATTTGGTGCTGCAGTTGCACATCTGAAATGTACACTACAGCATGGTGAAAAAGTAGTGTCAGTGTAATTACCACACTATGCCATGTTTCAGAACACTAAATTCAGGATTATTCTATAGATGCATCATTCACCTCTTTTCTGATGTGAACAAGCCTAAACTTTGTGTTATTTGTCCAGGTTTTTTATTATTCCAGGTTTTATCTGTCAAAAAGCATGTCACTCAGGACATGTTGGGGTGCAGTTTGTATCTGAAACAGAATCCTATTCTCAGCGCAAATAGGAGGTTGCACCTGGCATAGATTAGTGATTGAAATGGAATGATGGCTCCAGAGAATAAATAAACCACACTACTTTAAGGAGTGGCGGCAAAGTCAATAGGTCTGGCATTGGCTGGCAAATTTCGTTGTTGCCACCTTTTGTTAAACTGTATAAGAGGACTACTTTTTGTGAGTAAGTGCACATTGTGCAAGAAAAGAATGAGTGGTCACCCGCCGTAAGGTATGCCATGGCTGAAGTGAGCTGACACTGTGCCCAATGCTGTTTGTTGTGACTGTCAAAACAAAAATGTGCTCACCTTTAAAAAAAAAAAAAAAAAAAAGCTTTTTGTCGGGATTTTCAAAAATAACTTAGAGTTATAGCATTTCCTCTGAATGGGGGGTCTCAGCAAGGCACTTCAACCCTGTTTTGTCCATTTAAAATACATTGACTAGTGTACATTGTTACAGTCTCAAGCAGAGAGTCACAGTTGGAATGGTCTGGAAGATGGTGAGTGTGTCAGCGCAAAGCTGTCATGAATATCTGAAGTTAACATTCTAAATGGGGTAATACCCCCTGAGCTGGGAAAAATCAAAGGGGGAATATGGGGCATGTGCAAGGGCAGGAGGGTCCATAGCTCAAGCCCTCGTCAGTAGCAGACTTGACTACGGCAACGCACTCTACACAGGCATCCCAACAAAAGACATCAAACGACTCCAGCGCATCCAGAACGCCCGCCTGATCCTCGACATACCCCGCCGATGCCACATCTCCCCCCACCTGAAAGACCTCCACTGGCTCCCCGTGGAAAAAAGGATCACCTTCAAACTCCTCATCCACGCTCACAAGGCTCTACACGACACCGGACCCACTTACCTCAACACCAGACTCAACTTTTACGTCCCCACACGTCAACTCCGCTCTGCCAACCTCGCCCTCGTCATCGTCCCCCGAATCCAGCGCAAGACCTCTGGCTGCAGATCCTTCTCCTTCCTCGCCGCCAAGACCTGGAACTCTCTCCCCACCTCGCTACGCCAGACCCAGGACCTCCTCACCTTCAGGAGACTCCTCAAGACTTGGCTCTTCGAACGCTAGCAGCTCCCCCCCCCCCCCCAGCGCCTCGAAACCCTGACGGGTACATAGTGCGCTTAATAAGTTCTCTGATTGATTGATAGCAGGGGGACTGTGTCAACTGGGTTCTGAAGCAGAGCTCTGGCTGAGACCGAGCTACTGGTATGGGGATGGTTATCAGTTAGACTAATGTGGGGGTGTCATCTGGCCAAGGAGAAGGAGGAATTGAAATAGGAGGGGAACGGGGGGAACAGATGATGAGGCAGTGCTGTGGTTGGGTTAAGTCTGCAACCATCTGCCAGAAGTGTTTAGGCCCCATTCTTGTTCATGAGGACGAGTTAGTGGTCTGTGTGAGATGTCTAAACTGGTAGAGGAGAGTATCCCATGCCGTAGGAGATGGAAGTTTGTGAAGGCGATGTGCCGTCTCATATCAGAGAACTTCCCCCTCACCTCTCACTCATTTACACATTGCCCCAGGCTATGCCACCACCAATGGCATCAAAGCTGCCCTCCAATGCATGGCCAGCATTGTCTTTGCCAGTAAGAGGACTATGCTGGTGAATTGTGTTCTCATCCTATGGCATTTTCTGTGTTTAAATATGCCCCTGAGTAAATATCAGACAGTTCCGGAACTTGTCGCAGGACTGCATTTACTGAAAGCCAATCTGTGGAGAGAACCAGACACGACGAAACATGTTTTGCATATCAGCTGTGGCTGAACGACAACAGCAACATCACAAGTGTGCATTTGGAAAGTAGTGATTGAGTTATTCTAGGGTTGAGTAGACCCAGTGGAGGATGGAGAATTGAATGTTTTTAAACTGTGCATTCTGAGAAACTCTCTGGGGGACCTCTAAGGCCTGCTCCCATTCCTTATAATGTGATACCCTCCCAATGTTATCCTCCCATTTGTCACACATCATTGTCAACGGAAACCCAGTGTGTTCTCAGATTTCTTTGTAAATCTTTGTGATTAGGTGGCTCCCTACCCCCATGTGAAGTAGTGTTTGCAGGACGACATGGACTTGGGGTTCCTCATTAAGTCTAGACCAGGGGGTCCTATATGTGTTGCAAAGTTTTCTGTAATGAAAAATTGGTCTGGTGACATATCATAGTCAGCAAAGCGTTGGTTGAAGATGAGTAAGTGGCCATCAGTGAAGAGGTTGCCAACCATGGTCAAAGAACGTGCGTGCTAGCACCTCAAGGGTAGGAGTCATGGAGACGCAGTAGCCCCCCTAGACAAGTGCTGGGGCAGATGGTAGGATATGGTGCATAAAAAATGAACCCTACCCTTGATCTTCCAGCCTGCAGTTGTCTGTAGAGACCATGGGGTTGGGGGTGTTCCCCTGGGGAGTAGAAAACCTTTCATCATGCCAGACATGAGGAGTCATGTCCCCTGACATGTCTCACTGAGGTTGTGGCCAGTGAGCCAGAGTGACTCCCACTGCAGCTGGGCTACCAAGTAGTACGCCTCAATTGAGGTGGTGCCAGGGCGGCCCTCACTAACCGACTGCTGCAACTTTTTCATTGCAATTCAGTGGCATTTGTTACCCCATATCAACTCCCTCTGTAAGGTATCTAGCGGCATATTTATGAGCATCACTTTACATGACGCTCCAGTGCCACTAAATGCTGCACCATATTTACAAGGAGGTGTAAAACCACTTTTTGTGGTGTTACACCTCCTTGTAAACATGGACCCCTCCGACGCAGTTATCTGTGCCAGAGGAGCGTGCATTACATTTTGACGCTGCCTCAGATTTACAAGATTTTGTAAACATGAGGTAGCGCCATAATCTAAAGCCACTCAAGGCACCACAAGGAGGAATACTTTTATTCTTCCTAGTTTTTTGCTTTTTCTGTTCCTGTTGCATTCTGCAGCAGGCATAGAAAGAGTAAAGTGCCAGAAATTATAGTTTATGTGCGTGCAGGCGTCCCTTCCTGCACATAAACAATAATTTGAAAATGACACTTTGGCACTTCTGTGCAGCACACGCAGAAGTGCCAAAGTGCCATTAGTGCTTGTTTAGGGACACCTTCCTGCACATAAACAATCACACCCCACAACACAGACATCCTTGCACGATTGTGTAAGGATGCCTGCATTGGCGCTGGCAGCTGAATTTAGCACAGGGGACAACACAGGGGTGTGCCATATTCACTTAAATAGGTTCATCCCTGTGTTGTAAAAATGACGGAGTGCAGCGCTGCCAATTTTGGCGCACCGTCGCGCTCCCTCATTTTCCCATAAATATGGGCCTTAGTTCATGAAAGAAGGGATGGTGAATGATGGGAAGATATGTAAAGTAGTAGAGGAGATGGGGTAGGATGACCATTTTCAACATGGCTAACTTCCATGTTATGGCCAATAGAAGATCCTTCCAGAACTGAATACTCAGTGTCAGTGAGGACAGGGCTTTTTTCAGGTTGCTCTCTGACCCATTGACCGGTGAATGGTAGAGGCACACTCCAAGATACTGGACTATGATGCCTTACCAGCAGAGCATAGTGCCCCCTGAGTTGTTCTCCTGGTGAAAGGGGGCCGGAGCGCAGCGGGTATACACTTGTTTTGGCTCAGTTAATGCAGAGACCTGTAGCATGTGCAAATGAGTCTAAAGTGTGTTCAACCTTACGAGTGTTTAAAAAATAACACTGGTCTGTATTATTGTTGCAAAAAGAACATGATGTGCAGAATATTGAGGGAAATATTATTGCAGATAAGAATACTTTTTTTTACTATGCAATTAATTAATTAATTATTAATTAATTATTTTAAGTTTTTTTTTAATATCATATTTGTTTTTATTGTATTAGTATGTGCTATGAGTTATTTTTATTTTATTGTTATTCATTTGTATTTATCTTTAGTATAAAAGTTTTGGATCTTGTAATTTATGAAAAGGCTTATAATTATTATTATTTTTTTTTTTTTAGATCTATGGTGGGTTGCTGGATTTGTAGGGGAATTGGGTAGGAAGTGTATTTCCATATTTATGTATAACATTTAATACATTGTTAATCATTATTTCACATTTTATTTGGTTTATTTAAATACTGAATATGTAAAGTAATAATTACTTTTAATACAAACACTAAGGTGGTCATTACAACCCTGGCGGTCGGTGTTAGAGCAGCGGTAAGACCGCCAACAGGCCAGCGGTAAAAAATTTGCAATTACGACCGTGGCTGAAACTGCCAACAAAGACAGCCACTTTAACACTCCGGCCTCCACGGCGGTACAAACAAACAGCTTGGCGGTCACCGCCAACAGACAGGCGGAGGACAATGTACCGCCCACAGTATCACCACCTACCAATCCGCCACCTTTTCCATGGCGGATTCACCGTGGACAAAAACACGTCTGAAACAGGACTTCGAAGGGAAAACGCTCACCTCTACACACCCCACGAGGAATCTGGATGCCATGGAACCCGAGCTCCAGATCCTGCCAGCCCTCATCTTCTTGCTCCTCTACCAGGAGCTCGAACGCCGGTGGCGAAGACAACGGTGAGTACTGCACCTACGACACAGGGGAGTGGGGAGGGAAAAAACAGAGACACACACACGCAACACCCCCACCCTCACCCACTACAACACACACACTAATACAGCATGACACATTACAGTTACACCCCCAAAACCCCCAGAAGAATGCAAAGACAAAAGCAAATGAGTGTAACCATTGTAATATATGACAATCCAGTATGCAAAAATATATATACACTATAATCAAGTATATACACCAAGAATAGT